>NC_141914.1:11594214-11897245 GCF_057802395.1 Ceratotherium simum simum
TAAGTGGATTAAAGTCGTGCCCAGCAGGTGTCCTTATAGGCTACTACGTGTAGCATGAGGGATAGCCACAGAGAAGTGAAAAGACTTGATCTGGAGTGAGATCTGGCTCTTTATCACACAGAAGCTAATCTCTGTGACCTTGGGCAAGTCAGTCCTAATTTACTAGTGCGAAATTGAGGCTGAAGGTGTTTAGCAACTGACCTTCCATTATATTCCTTTGCAGGGTTAAAATCACTTCATGAGAGCCTTTCCCTTTTCTCCCCAGCCCCCAACTAAGTCCTCCTTAATCTGCAAGGTACACTTCAAATACAATCCTTGAGGGTCTATGGATGGCTTCACAGAGGAAGTATCGCTTTCTCTTCTGCGTGTCCATTGTTCCTAGCATAAGTCTAGCATGTACCATGTTTAGTATAATCATCTGTCCCTTCATTTCTGCTAGACTGGACTGCACGGGACACACTGATTTTTGTCTCTGTGCCCACAACTCTGGCAAGTTGGCAATCAAACTCTTATACTAACAAGTGCCTATGAAAATACTTGATCCAGAGAAAGATTAAGGGGGAACAACAGTAAAGGAGGTGGGAGAACAGCAATAGAACTGCATTCCAATGCTTGTGAGCACCTACTCTTGTTACCAGGGGTAAAGCAAATCCATGGCCCTGTTCTGTCTCTTCGAAGAAAAAGTTTTCTCCACTCCCACACCCTTAGGCTTACCTTTTGCCATTTTGTGGATTCCTTCCCCTTTTGAATCTGTTCTTAAAAGTCATTGCTTCTCAATTTTAAATAGGAAAAGAATATTGTTGGGGGTGAGGGAGGTTGGCAGGAGAAGGGGAGGAACTTGCCCTGGCCCCAGATGCCCCATGGATGGGCCTGATTATACCCACAGCTTCTTTCTCCACGTCTTCTGTCAGAAGGAAAGCTGGAAAGACAACAGAAGGGAAGGAGAGGGTGGTAGAATGTGAAAAAATATTTGTGTGCCTGCTACAGAGCTAGGCGGTTTACTTCATTGGGTTGTTGTGAGGATTTTTTTTTTTTTTTTTTTTTCTAAACTGGGACCTGATAAGGTTAAGGAACTTGTTCAAAGTCACACAGCTTTTTTAAAATTTTTTTTTATTTTTCCCCCAAAGCCCCAGTAGATAGTTGTATGTCATAGCTGCACATCCTTCTAGTTGCTGTATGTGGGATGCGGCCTCAGCATGGCCGGAGAAGCAGTGTGTCAATGTGTGCCCAGGATCCGAACCCGGGCCTCCAGTAGCGGAGCGCACACACTTAACCGCTAAGCCACGGGGCTGGCCCTGTTGTGAGGATTAAGGAGATTATTTGTATCCGCTGCTACCCCCAACCTCCATTTTACAGGTGAGGAAACAGCTTAAAGACTATTGTATTATCAAAGTCATATAACTAGTAAATTTCGGAGCTGGAAGTCACAAACCAGACCTGGATCCAGAGCCTGTGCTCTCGCCTGCCTCCTGCTAAGACACCTACTGGTATTGACATCAAGGCTCAGGTGGCCCCTCTATAAAAGGAGCCTGCCATGCTGAGTTGGGACTTTTCTCCCCACTCATCTGAATACAGAGGTGGCTGTGTCTATGAAAAAGATGCCAGGCTCTGTGTCAAAACTTCTTTTCAGCTTCTGAAAAGAACAAATGCCCTTATTTTCCCAGATGGGTTGAAAATGGTGCTTTTGTACTCACGTTAAGCCTTTCATCAGAGGCTCTCGCCCTGTGAAATTCAGTTCAATTCAAGGTGGCTCATCGAGCATGTGCCAAGGGTGTATTCTCTTGCCTCCTTGCCCTCGGAAGAACCTCAATTTCAGAACTGAGCCCTGCATGTTCCATAAAAGTGCTGTGCACACTGATTGAGTGTATTCAGTGGCTCTGGAAGGTTGGCAATTTGAGAATCCTCAGATATGACAGAGAACATGACCTCCTGTTACATAGGATGGGAGTAATAGTCTTTGGAGCTTAAGCGTGTGCCCAGGGTACCTGTCAGTGTGCTTCCTTAGGGCTGTTAACCTCTCCTTTGCCGCTTGACTCTTCTTCGGTCCATCCTCCCAGGTGGTCAGTGGTCCCTGCCCAGGCTGCAGGTGCAGAGGAGGCTCTTAGTCCTAACTGCGCTCTCCCTTTGTGTGATCTGGGGCAAGTCTGTTGACTTCTGCTACAGTTTATTTGTCACATAAGAGGCTGAGTCTGGCTAGCACTCCAAGAGGCTTTCTACTTCGGATTCTAGTCTGTTTGGGTAGGCGAGCTGTTAGATCAACTAAGATGATTTATCTTATGGGAGGAACTTTCGTTTCTGGAAACTCAGGGGCTTTCCTCTGAGATAATAAAGCTCTGCCAGGCACTGCAGGTGACATATGCCTTAGAAGAGTAATTAAGCCACTTAGAGATTATTAACCTATGTATATTTTGTGTTACATCCTTTCTATTAGAAAATAATGCAGAATTAGAAGTTTAATTGATATTTGGCCCAGCTTTAAGTACTATTTACCAAACTAGAGATAGCTTGTCTGATCATTTGGAATGGTGAGAGCAGACCTACACAAGCTTGTTTTCATGGGAAAAAAGAGCTTTGATGCTTCTTCAAAATCTTTGGAAACTACTTCTGCTGGCAGCTGGCTTTTCTTGATATTTTAAAAGGGCATATAATAAGCATAACTAGAAGCAAATGTGGTAGTTTTCTTAAGGTTGTTTGTTTTTAAACTAGAATGCTATACCTTGCATTTTCTTTTCTCTTGATTTTCAAATATCTGTCTGTCTCTTAAAACTACCTCCATTCAAAAGCCTGATCTATTTGTGTGGTTTGCATGAGGCTGATGTTTATTTGGGTAATCTGAGGTAGCAGAAGAGGAATATATTTAATCGTCTAACCTTTACAAAAAGGAACATTTGAAATGTCAGCATTTTATTTCAGAAACAGGTGAGCTATTGCACTCTATGGCTTTTATTTATTTATTTACACCCTTGTCTTTCTGAAAAGGAATTTGAAACAGCTTAGAACAGCTTATAATAAAGGGTAAAATAACAAGGAAAAAATATGGCAGAGGAAACAGAGTAAATATTCCAATCAAAAGAGTCAACATAGTTGTTGTGATGGATATAAACCTGTGTCTCAAATTCTGGAAAACGAGGCAAGGCAAGAAACAAATTGTATCATCTTTAATATTCAAGAGAAGAGAACAAGTTCTTCTGGTTCAAAACTCAGATCTCTCCTAGAGCACATTGTGTAAAGGATGTTGGTTTAATCCATTCAACAAATATTTAAGCACCTATTACGTAGCCAGATCTGCGTCAGGTGCTGGAGGCAAAACTATGTAGATATGAGTGCTTTTCTCGTGAAGCTCAGTCTATAGGCATGATAAATATTAAATCAATTCTATTTTTCTTTTGTATCAGTTAGTGAAACAGTAACAATTCCTAAATTTGCTTAAATGTCTCTGGCTTAGAATCCAACCTTGACTCCCCAGTCTGAGACTTGAAAGATGAGGAGGCATCAAGCAGGTAAAGAGAACAGAGAAGTGCCTGGGTGGGCTGGAGAGCCCGGAGGGAGCCATGTGCCTGGAGGGGAGCAGTACAGAGGAGACTGGACCATGCCAGCAAGTCCCCGACACATCGACAGGCTTTACTCTTTCAAAGTAAAAATGTGGGTCTAAGTAGACAGCTTTTGTTTCTTGAGAAATATTGGCCTTTTACTTTAAAATTACTGTGCTCAGTAAATTACATACTTTAAGTCATCTTATTTTTTCAAATAAAACTTGGCAACTAATTCTATGTCAGTTCTCAAAAAAACCTTCGTGTTTTGTTTTATTTTATTTTTATTTTTTTGTGAGGAAGATCAGCTCTAAGCTAACATCTGATACCAATCCTCCTCTTTTTTGCTGAGGAAGACTGGCCCTGAGCTAACATCCATGCCCATCTTCCTCCACTTTATATGGGACGCCACCACAGCAAGGCTCGACAAGCAGTGCGTTGGGGTGCACCCGGGATCCGAACCAGCGAACCCCGGGCTGCCTCAGTGGAATGCACGCGCACTTAACCACATGGCCACCAGGCCGGCCCCTTGTTTTGTTTTTTTAATTTAACTGGTCCATGAAATCCAAAAACCTGGGAAACATTGGTGTACACAGGACCCTCAACAAATATGGCTGGAGAGACATATGGATAATAAAGGTTTAGAGTTGAAGCATGATTTAGTGACAGGATTTCCTCCTGGGACAAAGGTAATGTCCTCTAAGCACATAAGCCATGGTTACCCTGGACAATTATTCAGATTGAACAATGTACTGGGCACCAGCTCATGGGGTGAGTGGAGACTGAAATGCAGTCCCCGTTCCTCTCACCAAATCATGTACCCTGGGGTAGGGCAGGCTCTGCATAGAAGAAGTGGAGCCTTTGTTTAAAATAGGAGGACACTGTGGCCAGTGGTAACTGTGTGTCGTCTCCCAGTGATCTGGTTTGATCCAAGGATAGGACTTGAAAAGCCTGTGGGAGTAGATAGATGGCATGTAGTTAGGCTCTCTGTGACATTCTTTCAGCCAGGTATATTTTTTAATGGATACAACTGTTCTTCTGGTAGGTAATGGATACAACTTTTCTTCTCAAGTGCTAGCTGCTGCTAATTAGTGATGGATCTGTATGTTTTAGAAATTAAACTGGCAAGTGGAAGTATGAGTAGCTATAAGGATAGAAGGGCATATCTTCATGTCGCAGTCATTGAGGTAGGTACTTTATTATTTTACATAATAGTATATCAGTTTACCAATAGAATCCTGATGACTCATGTCCTTGAGAGGGTAAGGTAGCCTATGATCTAGGAAGATTGCTTCTTGAGAAAACTGTTAGCTTTAATTATAGTTAATTTTGAATTTGGTCCTTATTGGAGCAATATTTTTCTGAAGACCTCATTATAAAGCAAAGTAGAGATGGGTGTGGTCAAAGGCTTTTCCGAGGAGGGTATAGCCAGTCATCCTCAGCAACGTGGAAAAGAACTTAACTAAAAAGTTTACTTTGACTAACACAGTCTCCAAAATACACCTCCCAGGATGAATTGGCTGCAAAAGGCATCCGTGGGTTACAGGGTAAATTGACCTATTCTGTGGAGTTCTTTTATAATTGACCAATTGTATTGGAGACTCTGCTGAAAACAACAACCTTACTTAGCTAATGTTCATTCTAATTCCTGGCAATAAGCAATTACCCAAATTATTTCTTTTTTCCAAAATCTTTTCTTTATATTATACCAATTCATGTTCATTGTAGGAAAATTAGAAAAGACAGATCAGAAAAAAATTATTCATAACTTTATCCTGTAAAGCAACAACACATTTTATTCATGCTATCAAATATTTTCTACCCCCATATATTTCAAAATATATATATATATATTTTTTGCTGAGGAAGATTAGCCCTGAGCTAACATCTGTGCCAATCTTCCTCTATATTGTATGTGGGTTGCCCCCACAGCATGGCTGATGAGTGGCATAGGTCTGCAACCAGGATCTTGACCCACGAACCCTGGCGGCCAAAGCAGAACATGTCAAACTTAACCAATACGCCCAAGACTAGCCCCCATTTGTGTATATTTTTGACTAAGATGTCAGTTGTGGTGACCCTGCCTCTCACAATCTACCTCAGATCAGCTTGTACTCCCTCCCAACAGCCCCCCGCTCGCACCCACCCCCAGCCCAAGTCATGTGGGAAGTTTAGTGCATGCCCTAAGATTTCTGGAATTTCTCAAGGACTTTGTCAAGCTTGGTTATCATTTCTTTCTTCATCTTGTAGGTATTTCCCTATCTGTACTTGGCATACAGCTCCTCTTTCTCATCCTCCTCAAAACATATACTGTCACTCACGAGACAGCATAAAGTCCTTTGGCCTCTGAACACATCGTGACTTTGTTCTTTCTCTGTTCTTTTGCTCTTTTCTTCTTCAGGTCTTCTCACACCTTCAATTCTTATTTCTTACTCACAGTGCTCTAGGAAAATGCCTTAAGACAGTTGCATAGGGGATTTAGGACCTGAGGGCCTGGGTGGGAAGGAGGCAAAGTCACTAAAGGAATTCTATTGGTAGCGAGTAAGATACTTTTTAAAAAATCCCACCATATAATGTAATTGGCTTTACAACAAAGAATGGAACCGTGCTATGTTCACGTTGAAACATACACACACACTTAACTATATTGTTGAGAATAGATTTCAGCAAATTTGGCCATTTTACAACCATCAGATTCTTTTTCCCTAGTTGTCTGTTGTTTCCAGTGATTAGATTATTAGTGAGGGCACTCACAATCTCTCTTCTAGGTGATTTGTCTCAGTCTGAATTCCGCCATGCATACTGTGGCAGCCATGAAAATACTCAAGTCTCTTGCTGCGGGGAGCATATTGACTAGCAGTGCCAGCTGCTGGGCCTCTGGATCTACTGCCTCATTTGCACTGACATCATGCTTCCCATGGCTGCTCCTAGCCAATCACTGAGCACAGCTGGGGGTATTAATGCAGGCTCTTTGCTGCAACATGAGTGAATCCTTAGATGGGTGACTTTGGCGTAAGGACTCCCCATCAGACTGGCTAAAGCTTTCTTGGCACCACACTGTAACCTGAAACTCTTCCCATCCAATCTTCCTTCCTTCCCTGTCTCCTTCACAAGTACCTTCATCACAGTCTCAACGTATACCCTGCCTTCTCCAGCTCTCTTCTCTTTTCCTTCTTGGGTCTGTCTCAATAAATCTCCTGCAATAATCCTGTCTTGATATCTGCTTCTCAAACGTACCCCAAATAATACATATATTTAGGAAGTGACCATTAAAAGTCCTAAAACCTGTTCATGCAAGTTTAGTGAAGTACCAGAGCTCTTGTCCTGTAAATACTTAAAGTTCCTCGCGTGACAAGTTTACTAGAAGCAGACTCAGAAATATTCTAGTGCTAACTACTCGTGTAGGTACAGGCTTCTATTATACTCCTGTCCATGCAAGAGCAGATGTGCGTGTACTTTTCACCAATGAATAAATATGTTGAGCATCTCTAATGCTAATTAACAAATCCTCCAATGCTGATGGAGGTAGCTATCACTGAAGCACTTGCAGTAGCTGCTTTTAAAGCACAGAACCTGGATTGCATGCAGTGAACAGGTTCTTCAAATAGTAACCAATCATCCCCTGGGAGTAGATTAAAACCAGTAAATACACACATCATCTGGTCTATGCTTAAGTACTTTAAAGTAAATTACAGTGCAATATGAACTTTGCCCATGTTAGTAGATGCATCATGTCTAATGACTGCATAATGGTCAATTGCATGAATATCCCACTTATTTTAATCAATTCTGCAAGAGTGGATGTTTTGAGTTCCTAATTTTTAACTGTTAGTTTTTGATTTAGCAAAGCCTTTCTGCACACTTTGGGCATTGTCCAACTTTTCATAGAATATTTTTTAGAAGTAAAATTTTTGGATCAAAAAGCATGCCCAATTTTAAAATTTTTGATATTCACTGCCAAAAAGTCATTCAGGAAGTTTGTTCCAATTTACAGTCCAACCATTGCTGTATGAGTAGGCTTATTTCTTTTTCCTTTATTTTCTGCATGTGAAATTATGTGTAAAATGTAAATGTTTAATCCAAAAAACAATTTAACAAACCTTTGAATCCTCCACCTAGATTATGAAGTAGAACTTAAAATCCTGTGTTTGCCGCTTTTCAACATTCCTCTCCATGACTCCCCTCCCCACAGAGTGGCAGATACAAAGCTATTTGTGAGAGGGACTCTAGGGCAAGATAAACTCAATAGTCTCTGGGTCTTCTGCTTCTGCTTCTGGGAGTTGACAGGAGGATCTTCTGGGCTAATCAGTGGGAGAGGCTTTGTATGAGTTCTAGGAGATCTGAGGCTTACCACAGTCTATGAATTTAGACAAGTTGTAGCATAAAACAGGTACTAAACGTGATCAGTGGGAGTGAAGTGAACTGCCCCGGGTTTTTTGCTTCCAAGCTCGCTATGGCCTTGTTCCAGCTCTCAGAACTAGATCGAAGCAGAAAACTTTGGTGGATGAAATAAATGTCCACAGCGGTGTTAGGCAGCAAGACCTGGAGGAATGAGCAGGAAACTTATCAGCAAATTGTCAAGATCACCACATTCTTATCTGGGCCAGGCTCTCCACGACATTCCTGGTGTTAAAAAAAAAAAAGACTATAGCAAAGCAGTGCTATAGTCCAGACAGCATGTCTGTCTGGACTCCCATCCATTCAATCTAGTCTAGTTTCCAGCTGACATCTCAGAATGGCTGTTCACAGTCCTCCGAGGAATCCCTTCATCCCTCTCCTATGTACAACTCATGTTTCCAGTACCATATCTTTCTTTTTCTTGGTTTATACTTTCATTTTCATGGAGCAGATTTTCAGTAGCTTCTTGAGAAAAGCGATGGGTAGTAAATTTATTTTTTTGAGACCATGAATGTCTGAAATATCACTCTACCCTCACAGAGTTTGAGAGTTTGACTATAATTATAGGTTACAAGTCACTTTCCTTTAGAACTCTGAACATCACTCCATTTTCTTCTTGCAGTGATGCTGTTACCAAGTCTGAAGCCATTATGATTCCTGATCCTTTCTGATCTGCTTTTTCTTCCTGGAAGTTGATAGAATCTTCTTTTCCTTTAGTGTTCTGAAATTTCAAATGTCTTTCTGTAAGTATTTTCTTCTACTACTTCTATTCAGTAAGCTTTTTTCAGGAATGGCAGTTCACCTCCTATTGTTCTAGGAAATTTTCTTGAATGGTTTTGTTTTGTTTTCTGTTCTGTTTCCTCTTTTCTCTTTTTTTCCCCCTAGATTTTCTGGGGTTGTCATCCAATTTTCTTATGTCTTTTTCTCCTATTTTTGCTCTCTTTGTCTTTTTGCTCTACTTTCTAGACTTCCTCTACTTTATCTTCTAACCTCTATGACTTCACTTCTACTGTTATGTTCTCGATTCTAAGCTCTGTTTTCTGTCTCTCAATTTTTTATGACATCTTGTTCCTCTTTTATGGATGCAACATTTTCTTATTTCTCTGAGGATGATAATAATTTTATTTCATTTGGTTTTGTTGATTCTTTCTCCTCCTGCATTATTTATTTATTCCAAGATGCCTTTTAGTGAGGGAGATCAGGTTTTTTTTTTTTTTAATTTCTGTCTTCCATGCTAGCTTTCCTCAGCTATCTGCAAATACCTGAATGTCTGCTTAATATTAAGGATGGGGGATCTAAAAATCTCATCAGAGGCTCTGAGAGCTTGAACTATGGGCCATGCTTACCAACTGGGTTCACTGTAGAATCATCTTGAACGGGGGTGGGGGAAGATCTCTGCATTCATCATTAGATATACATTTGATCACAATCCTAAGCCTTACCCTAACTCTAATCTATACCAGGATCATCAACCCAGACGTCTGGCTTTAGTCTCTCCCGAGAACAAGCTTCCAGATTTCTCTAAGAGTCGAGGGGGGCAATTGCTCAGTAAAGTGGAGTGGAGGAGTGACTCTGGAAGGTTTATCTTCTTCTTAAATAGTATAAGAGGGTCTGACTCCATTTTTTTTATTTTTGACTGCTGAAGCTTTCAAGCCCCAGTTTATTCCTTCGCCTTCTGACCCCTATTTGGACAAGCTGATAAGAAAGCCAGGGCAGTCCTTCCTTGGGCACCACAGGGAAGTTCAAACCACTCCAGAAGTGAATTCTTCCATAGTCCCACCCCCTAACCATGATAAAAACCAGGGCCACTTGCTCTCACTCTCTAAGACACTCAAGTCAATTCCAGACCAGCTTGGGTGCTGTCTTGCCCCGCCCAGAAATTTATATGATGGGAGAAATACCATTTTTTCTTACTTCTTAATGTGTGCATGGTGTCATCAGTCTGGACATCACACCTGTTAATTAGAAGGCTGTCCTAGTCTTCTTGGGCTGCTGTAACAAATTACCTAGACTAGGTGATTTAAACAACAAACATTTATTTCTCATGGTTCTGGAGGCTGGGAAGTCCAAGATCTAGGTGCTGGCAGACCCAGTGTCTGGTGAGAGCCTGCTTTCTGGTTGACCGATGGCCGGCATCTCATTGTATCCTCGCATGGCGGACAGCAAAGAGAGATGCACGCTCTCTTCTTCTTATAAGGACACTTATCTCATCATGAGGGCCCCATCTTCCAATATCATCACATTGGATGAATTCTGGGGGGGACACAAACACTCAATGCATAACAGAGTGGGTCCAGCTCACCTGCATTGGACAGCTACAAGAAACAGCTTTCACAGAAGATTTTCTTAGTCTTCCTTTCACCACCAGTTCCATAAATTCCTGAAATGTATGACTTTTGAGCACTTGGTGGTGTAAACTGGCTAGCTCTCACACCTTCCCAGTACTAGGCAGAGATCAGTTTTGAGTCTCCTATGTCAGTTACTACTTGCCCATCATTCTCTAGCTTCCAAAATTTTTCTGATATTTTTCCCTCTCTTGTTTTTCTGATTTGTATCTTTCTCCTTTTAAAAAATTGCTTCCATAAATTTTAATTGACTTGAGAATGTAAGAAACAAAATTGGAATCATGTGTTCAAGCTGCCGTCTTAACCCAGAAATCCTGGGTGCCTCATTTCTTCACACCTTGTTGACAATGGATGTTATCTTTTCATTTATTTATAAATTCCCGAAGTGTATACTGCGTTTAGTTCTAATTGCTCTGACAACTCAGTTACCTGTATTATTGGATTCTGATCTGGTCTACTGTTCACATGACTAAAAGCCTAAAGTACAATTTTATGATTTCTGGCAGATTCTTAAATCCAGTCATTCAGTTTACCGTTTGCTTCCTATTTTTAGTAGCACTCCATTGTAATGCAGATGAGAAGGCTTCTACCAACGTTCTAGAAACAAGTTGAAGTGAAAATGAGTTAACCTTACCCATCTCTACTCCATTTGTGTGAAAGAAATGGAAAGATAATCAATTCATGGGTGTCTGTTTAATATAAAAGCCACTTTTCTTCCCTTCTTGGTTATGAAAATTTGATCCATCTTTTGAATAAATTTAGCAATGATTTAAAATTCTTGGTTATACACACCAGATTTAAATTAAGATTTCAAAATGCAGTTGTTAATTTGAAAATAATGATTTCATCAAATGGTAACTCTATTTTGTTTTCAAAGTTGATTTATAGGCTGGTGAAATTTCTTTTTATTAAAAAATGTAATTCAAAAGTTATTTTCACAGTAAAAGCATATAGATGAAAATTAGACCCTCCCTTCCATAAACTGTACCAGAGTCCTAGTCTCCCCAAATTTGAGGCTGCAGTCCAGATTAAATTTATTATGTATGTCTTGAAAAATGATCCGTGTGATAGTATACATTTATATAAATATGTGAGCTTTTTGATACAAACAAGATCATACTATTTTTGCTGTTCTGTACCTTATTTATTTAACCATGTATTTCTGAAGATTATACCATATCAGAACATTATATCTCTTTTATACTCTTATTATTTTTTATGGCAATAGAATAAATACAGGGAAATGCACAAAATACGTATAGTTAAATGAATTAGCACAAAACAAAATCCCATCAGGTAACCACCACCTGGTTAGCCAAGTCATGGAACATTCCTACGTCCCTTCCACATCACTACCATCTCTTTCTCCCTCAAATGAAACGTTTCTGAACTTCTATGATATTCCTTTCCTGCTTTTCTTTAGTTTTACCACGTAAGTATTCATCCGTAAACCTTATAGTTTAGTTTCGTGTGTTTAGAATTTTTTGCCTGGGTTAGGATTTTAGGCAATTGGACTCATGCAGTATGAATTGTTTCTATCTGGCTTTCTATTTGTCCTATTTATTTTATGGTTTTTTTTCCTCCCAAATTTCCTTCTTTCTGGCCTTTACTGCAAATTTATTATTGTATTTTTTTCCTTTACTACCTTGTAAGTTACACATTCTTTTGCAGTTCTTTTACGGTTCACTAATCTCTGGTTAACCACGGGATTATGACATACTTTTCTGATGTCGAATCCTTGTATTAATTGGTATTTACTCTCTTCATGGGCAACGCAAGGACCCAAGACTCCTCTTTTGATATCTCAACTCTTTTAGCCTCCTCCAAACTTTTAAGCCATTATTGGTATGTCCTTTAATTCTGTCTATATTTTAAACATTATTATAATATTATCATCAGTAATCTACTTATTTAAATTTGCCCCATATTCACCTTTTCCTTGCTCTTCATTCCTTCCTGAATCTGAGCTTCCAGCTGGTGTCATTTTCCTCTACCTGCAAACCACGCCTTCAGCATTTTTTTTCTAGTGCAGATCTACTGGTTACAAATTCAATTTTGTGTGTCTTAGAATTGTTTATTTAATTTTATTCTTGAAATATATTTTGCTAAACCTATAATTCTATGTTAGGAATTTTTATTATTTTTTTAGCACTTTAAAGACATTATTTTCTTGTGTTCTGGCTTCTATTAACTGTTTAAAAGTCAGCTACATAACTAATTGTTGCTCTTTTGAAGGCAGTCTGCCTTTTTTGTTGCTTTAGACTGCTTTAAGATTTTCTTTTTCTTTGGTTTTAAAAATTTTACTATTGGGTACTTGGTTGTTTTCTCTTCATTCTGTTTGGAGGTTTTTTGGCTTCTTAAATCTGTAAGTTAATGTCTTTTGGTTTTGGAAAATTCTCTTCCATTATTTCTTCAAATAATTCTTCTTACACACTCTCTTTTTTCCGCCTACAATTACACTTATATTGCACTTTCTCACCTTATCTTCTGTTTCTTACCTTCCTTTCTAATGTTTCCATTTGTTTGTTTCCCTTTGCTTCATTCTGGATAGTTCTTTCTGACCAATCAGTATTCCAGGCTGCTAATTCTCTTTGACTATCTAAATATTGTTAAATCAATCTATTAAATTGTTGCTGATTTCAGTTATTACTTCCCACTTCTTGTAGTTTCTGTTTGGTACTTTATTATGCTTTTCAGTTTTCTACCAAAATTCTCTATCTTATCTCCTTGAACAAAATAAGTATGGTTATTTCAAAGTCTATGTCTGAAAACTCCAACATCTGAAGTGCTTATGAGTTTTATTTTCAGTTGTTTGTCTGTTCAATTGTTATCTTGTCTCTGAATATCTGGTGATTTTTTGTTCTGTGCCAGACATTTTATTTGCAAAAATGTTGTAGAAATAATTTTCAACTTGGGATAATATCTTCTTGAAAAGAGGATTTGTGTTTTATGTTTCTTTTGGTCAGAACGGGTACTAATACTAGGATCACCTTATCTAATTTCATCCACACAGCATGTAGAAGAGTACTGATCCTACACAAGATGCAATGGTGATGCCTCTTTTGAATGATGCTCAAGTACCTCTTATGGTAAGTGGGGAGATATACAATCAGGTTTCAATATGATCTGTGCAAGCTATTTATTTAACACTTACTTGGTACCAGGTAGTATTTTAAGTGCTTTCCAAATATCATTAAGATAATTCTTACAACATTGATTCTGAGATGGGTATTACTACTATCCCTATGTCACAGATATAAAATTGAGGCAGAGAGGACTTGGGTAACTTGGCCAATGGTACATGGCTTTAAATGGAAAAGCTGGGCTTTGAATACAAGTAATCTGTTTTCAGAGTCTCTGATCCAAACCAATAAGGTAGAGTGAGAACATTCTTTAGGTGGAACATATACAGGTTATTGTTTATGCTAATTCCTCTGAGCTCCCTTAGCCCAGTTCCTGAGCTGAATGTGTTGAACCAAAGGGCAAACACCATGAATAGGATTATTTAACTTAAAGTTTTTTTCCAGGGGCAAATTTTGTGAATGGTTACCAGGCTAACTTAAAGAAAATGATTTGGTAAGAGATAATGCCGTTGAGGTGAATTTAGACTTTGAGTACTATATTATTCTGGAAATGGTAAAGTTTGGAATCACGTGGGGAAGGGCAATTACGAATGGTACTCTAATGATTATGAATTTAAGAATGCATTATCTAGCTGTCATTTTGGCAGTGGTGCTGGGTGTTTAGGAGAAAATCACAATAGGATTATTATATGGGGGAGGAGACTCACTGAGAGAAATCCCAATTTGTGTAAACTCACTGCTGTGGTTCAGAACTGGGAGGAAGCAGAATTGTGGGCTGTGTGGGGTCTCTACATACTCCTTTGCACTGAGAACAGCAAGTATGGAGAAACTGCATCTTAGAACTCAGAATCTTTGCTTGATTCATGCGTGGGCTTTTGTTTATTGTGTTTCTTTTCACAATGACTGCTCAGGCTGCTTCAGCATGAACAGTTGGCTCAGTACCCAGAGAGTGTTTGATTAGCTAAGTTAGGAAGCAAAATGCCATACACTATAGAGGAAATTTACCCTAGAATAAATGTAGATCATTTAGTCAAAGTGCTATATTCTTAGCATGCTAAGGCTTCCCTGGAAGAAAATGCCATAGGAGTTTTCTTAGAAACACAAGTAAATAGAACTTATTTTTGAGGGAACCTGAAAAGCATGACCTAACACATGATTCAGGATCAGCCAACATGACCTTGGAGGGAAAGATGCCATAAAAAAGAAACTAACCAGAGTGAGGCAACAAACTAATCCTATAGAGAGCTTTAATGAGTCAGAACTCCTGGTTGCAAGTGACAGAAACCAGATTCAAATCAGCTTAATCGCAGTCATTGAGAGACAGGGAAGAGGAACAAATTACTCACTTTGGCTGACTATATTGCATATCAGTATAAATTTGCACTTGTTGGAGATGGAGAGAGGGATGAAATGTTTTCAAATGACCTAAATATACTGCTGCCCCTTCCACCATCCAACCTACGTTTGCTCTCCACTCCTCTCTTTGTGGGCTCATTAACTCCTACTGTGTATGTGCTTCTCCCATGTTGTTAGGGAAGAGGGACACAGGTATCTTTCCCTCTTCCTAGATTAGTCAGGCCCAGGACATGTGTTGTATTAGTTATCTACTGCTGCATAACAAATCGCTCCTGAATCAGCTGTTTAAAACAGCAAACATTTATCATGTCACACAGTTTCTGAGGATCAGAAATCTGGAAGCAGCTTAGCTGAATGGTTCTGGCTCAAGGTCTCTCACAGGGTTGCAGTTAAGGTGTTGTCCAAGGGGCTGGAGAAACTGCTTCTAAGCTCATTCTTGTGGTTGTTGGTGGGAGGCTTCAGTTTCTTGCCACGTGGAACTCTCCATAAGGCTGCTTACACAGCATGGCAGCTGGCTTCCCCCAGAGTGACTGATCAGAGCAAGAGAAGCCAAAATGGAAGACATAGTGTCTTTTATAGCTAATCTCAGAGGTAACATATCATTTCTGCTGGATTTTATTGGTTACACAGACCAACCCTGGCACAGTCTGGGAGAACTATACAAGGGTCTGAGTACCAGGAAGTGGAGTGATCATTGAGGGCCATCTTAGAGGCCGGCTACCGCAGGTGCTGTAATAGGCAGAACTCTACACTGGCCCCAGGATTCTTGCTTCCTGGTGTACATTCTGTATAATTCCCTTCCCTTGAGTGTGGGCTGGGCCTGTGAATATGATTGGGTAGTCATGGCCTTGATTAGATTACATTATATGACAAAGGTGAAGGGATCTTGCAGATGTCATTAAGGTCCCACATCAGTTGATTTTGAGGTAATCAAAAGGGAGATTATTCTGGGTGGGCCTGATCTAAGCAGTGAGTCCTTTAACGGAGAGGGTCAGAGACTTGAAGCAACTCTCCTGTTCGCCTTGAAGAAGCAAGGAACCATGCTTGCTCCATGTGGTGGAAACGGCTGTGTACAGGGAATGCTGGGGGACCTCTAGTTGCTGGGGCCTCTGCCCCACATGTGCAAGAACCCAGATTGTGCCAACAGTCAGTGAGCTTGGAAGGGGACTCCAGGCCTCAGATGAGATAGCAGCCCTGCCTGACATCTTGACTGCAGGCTGGTGAAAGCCTGAGCAATAAGATGCAGTTAAGCTGTGCCTGGAACTCCTGATCACAGAGATTATGAGAGGATAAATGTGTGTTGTTTTCAGCTATTAAATTTGTGGCAATTTGTTATGCAGCATAGAAAACTAATACAGGTGCCTACCTGTGAAAGATGAGGGATAGATGGGTGTCATCTCTGTCAGTCTCGCCTCATACTGCGAATTGAGAGGAAGATCCCCAAGAAAAGAAAGGTGCTTTAGAGAAATGAGGGGATGGCAAAGACAAACCAAGCTTAGCTCTCAGAGTTTACCATAATATTTCAAACCTGGGGACTCGAGCCATTTCAAGGATCTGAATCATCAAGCAAATAATACTCTCCAGTAATGTCCGAAATGTTGTTCTCAAAATGTTGTCTGTGTGTTACCTGTGATGGAACTCTCTGGAGTGTTTGTTAAAATAAAGCCTCCTGGGCCTCGCTCTGGGTATACTGACTCAGTCTCTACGGGGATAGCTTAGGGCTATGCATTATCTTATCTCATTTCATAGAATTTTGTATTTTGAAGATTTTCAAAATCAGAAAAACGTTGAAGGGAACAGGACCATGAACACTTGTATGCCTTTCACCAAGATTCATCAATTGTTAATATTTCACCCAATTTTCTGCATTTCTCATATACATATTTATGTATACTTTTATTGCTGAACTATCTGAAAGTAAATTACAAGCGTCATGACACTTAACCCCTAAACACTTTAGTACCTATCTCTTACAAATGAAATTACCTCGTATAGTCACATACCCGTATCACACCGAAGAAATGAAATATTGATGTATTATCTAATACACAGTCCATTTTTTCCAGCAGTCCTCAAAATGCCCTTTAGATTATTGCTTCTTAAAGTTTGATCTGTAAACTAGCAGCTTAGGCATCACTGTATTTTGACAAGAATCCAGTGACTCAAATGCCATCAGTTTGAGAAGCCCCATAGCTATTTTTTGGTCGAAGACATAATCAAGGATCACATTGCAGTTTGGTTATCAATGTTTTCTTTACTCTCTAGCATCTTTAAACTAGAATAGTCTGCATTTTTTTCTACTCTCTCCTTCTGCTCTCTTTCTGCATACCTCCCTTCACTCCATCTATCCTGGCAAAAATGTGTGAAATTTTAAAACCTTTCTGTGCTTTTGAAACTAACCGCAGAAAACTGTGTAAGGGCTTAGTGAGTGAGACAAGCAAGATGTTGAAGAGTGTGGTAGCAGGTGACAGCACTAGGAGGTGACAGGTTTCATGAAAGATGTGGCACTTCTGTGGATCTTGAAATCACAGATGCTGATGACAAGGAAAACGATTAGTGGGGATAAGCGTGATGCATTTGGGAAACCAAGTTAGTTGGTTCTCTCTGGCAGCTAGTTCAAGAAACAAAGAACATCCATTTTAAAAGGTAAGTTGGAGCTTGATTCATAAGCAATCAGAAATCTTAATTTAAAAATAACTTCCAGACTCACAGAAATATGGAGGCTACTTAACCGTGAAAATAAAATTATCTCTGGGTGGTAAAACTAATGAGTTTTAATTTTTTACTATATATCCTGCCAGTCTTTTGCAAAAAGGGATCATTGTAAAATGCTGACTTGCATTATAAATTCATATGAGAACTTCTCATAACATTAAATATCAATCCAGCCTTTAAGATCACCTCATAACTAATATACATTTACATATCATATTTTATGTCTCCATATTATTATTGTAATCTTCCCCCATTACTGGACATTTAAATTGCTTCCAATTCTTCACTATAACAAAAAGCTCTGTCCATACATCTATTACATCTCTGATTATTTTCTTATACTGGAGTCCCAATAGGGTTGACGTGTCAAGCTTCCAACAGACCCACACTGGGGTGTGCGCCCAGCTCACATTGACTCCCTCAGAGTCTCCGCTGTGCCATCGTTCTCAGGCCTTGTCCCCAGTCATTTTCATCCAGGAATGGAGCACTTGGAATGGTGCCTAAGAGAACTGCAATAAAAACTCCTAGATTTTGAGAAAGGCTCTGTTCCCCTTAGCTAGGGATGTTCCTTTCAGAAACTGTGTCTGGGTGGCTCAGATAGCACAGGGTTTAGGAAGAAGATACTTGAGTTTTAGAGTCGATTATCAGGGGTCGAGTATCTACAATGAAGTAAAAACAAAGTTGTGTGTGCCTTCCAGCATTCCACCAAGCAAATAAACTGCATGAGCAGATGGCCTACATGCCCACTGAGCCTCCCTCACTGCTGTTCCACCCTCAATCTGTGCTTATGGCCTTTTAGGGGGTTCCCTTAACAAGTTGTTGGGCACCGAGGGTGTTTTGGCAGGATGCCAGCTACCACCAGCTGTAAGTAGACTCTGCTGCGTCAGAACCCCTGATGGGTAACTCTAAAGGACAACAGAGGAGGGGAAACCTCAATTAGGTAGGATGCTGAGTAGCACATGTCATTGTAACTTTGTCTTGATGAAGATGAGGCCTCACGTCGGGCTCTGTACCACTTTTTGGACGTGTTGGTCAAGGATATGGAAGAAGGCTGACTGGAGGATTGAGGAAAGGAGTGTGAACATGGAACGTTCAGACCGGATCTGGGGCATGAGATTGTTCAGGAGCCCATGGAGCAAGCATGAAAAAGAGGCTGAGCTGACCTGACTCCGTCAATGCCTATTCACGTGATAGAGCCTCATCTGTAGTGAAGCCTTTCTGGTGAGCATTCACATGGAACGTGAAATAGGCAGCCATGGGAGTAGGGATGGAGTCTTCACATAGACTCCACCACACAACCTTTCCCTCGTCAAATCAGGCCAGGTTATGCCACAGCTGAGTGCTCAATTTGTCAGCCTTAGAGACCCGCCAACATCTCTGGCATGGCAACATACCTGGTGAAGACATCAGCTCCTTGTTGGATTATATTCAGTTGCTTCCACTACAGAAAGGAACAGCATTCCCCTTTTCCACTTCCTCCTGGCTATGCCTCTGCCAGAACTACCAAATGCAAAGTTACTGAATGCTTCTTATACCATCTTATTATCCCATTCAAATTGGCTGTGAAGGGAATTCCTTGATCAAAAACAAAGATAAAAGGCCATAGACTAACTCAAATGTAATTCACTATCTTATGTTCCCTATCAGTGACGCAGCCAGCCTTCTAACCTGGTGGAATGGCCTCTAAAAACTCGGCACTGCAATATTCCAGGGCGTCTTCTTCCACTTGATGGCACAGCTACTTTGCAGAAGACTGGTTCTGAGCCAGTGTTCCAAATAAGGCACTGTCTCCCCATAGCTAGAAGACGTAGATCTAAGAACCATGGAGTGAGGAGGGACTAGTGTACCTAACAATTGTAACTAATTAATCTACTCTCAAAACTTTTACTCACTGTCGCTTTTAGTACCCAAGGGAGAGATGCTGTCATCATGGGATCCAGTGTGTTTTTACTGAATTGGAAGCTAAAACTGGTCATTTGGGCTCTTCATGCCAGGGGACAAAAGGCAGAAAAGTAGAATACTGTATTGGCTGGTGTGACTGACCATGCCTAGAAAGGGGACTTATGATCATACAACTAGGAGGAATATGATAGGAACTTAGTGGATCCCTTCCTTTTTTTGATGTTCTCAGTGGGAAAGGTTAATGGGAGACTATTTCCCCACTATGGGCAAGACCACTGAGAACTGAAACAGCTCAAGAATTAAGGGTCAGGCTGCCCCAATGGGGAAAGAGCTAAGGGACTGGCAGAAGGTAAGGAGATCACAGAATGGGTAACAGAACAGGGAGGGCATAAATACTAGCTCTGGCTTAGGGATATGTGCAGAGAGAAAGACTGTAGCCTGTTTCCTTGCTTGCTGTGTCATTATTTTGAACAAAATGTCCTCTCTTTTCTATCCATATTGTATGCAGAGTGTGTTGCTAGTGGTAAAGGATTCCTTTTGGACCATAGATTGAAGCAGAATTCGAGGGGGAATGGATATCATCTAAAGCAGAACTCCTTAAAGTGGAGGTCTGCAGTCTGGTGCCAGTCTGTGAGCTGTTTATTACTGGTTCAGGATGCAAGAAGCATAGAAATAGAAAGAATTTAAACTTACTTTGCCAAAATGCTATCAAAATTTCTATGCATATTGTATGTAATAATAAAAAATTGAGGCTAGCATTTTATGTTTAATTTCATTTTTCTAGAAATTCATTTTTATGGCATTTTTCTAATGAATTTTTCCATGACAGATTAGAAACAAAAATTTACTATTCCTTTGCTACAGATAGTTTCAGAAGCACTGATCTTGATGAGCAGTGACCCTGTGAAATCTATTATTACTCTTGGAGGCAGCAGCTATGTGTGAAGGAGGACTGCTTCCACTGTGAAGGAAGTGAGTGAGCTTGCCTCTGTTCACAGAGTATTGGGGTCGTGGTAGGTGGAGGCAGCTTTGGCTCTACGGGAACACGTGTGTGTGTTGGGCAGCCAAAGGCGCATGTATGGAAATATACCAATGAGCTGATTGTGCAGCTTATGTTCTGTTGTCTTCTCTCCCTCCCTGCTATGGCTGACTTTCCCAAGAGTAAACGTGCATAACCAATGCTTGGTCCCTCCAATGTGGAAAGTGGAACAGTGACTTTGTCAGGGGGAAGTTGATTGGAACTGATTCACTATATAACAGAACCCAAGAAGTCTGCAGGGTTCCTCCTGTCAACTTTCCTGGAATTGCCTGGGCCTCCGCTCGTCTTGAAGCTTGGTTGTTCTTCCTTCAGTTCTGGAGCTCTCCAGTGTCCTAATAAATTCTCTTCTTGCTTAAGTCTTGTCACTAACTTACCTTAAATGATACAAAAGGTATTGCAGTTTTAAAGGCTTTTGATAAATATTGCCAAATTGCTATCCAGAAAGTTGTATATCAGTGTATACCATCACCAATGATATGAGGGACTATCTCCAAGTATCTTTCCAGAACTGAATATTAAATATATATACATGTATACATCTGTCATCTATCATTTATCCCCTATCTATCTATCTATCTATCTATCTATCTAATCTTTGCCATTCTGCCAGGTTGAAAATGGGGCCTTATTTAGAATTTTTTTTCGTGTCTTTGAATATTACTGAAGGTGAATTTTGGGGGGATTAGGAGTCAGGACACTTTTATATATAAGTTATAGAAACCAAATTCAAATTACCTTAACCAAAAAAGAGATTTTGTTAGCACACATAAAATGGAGAGATACCAGAGTAATTTATAGACTTGAATTAAGAAGTGTGGGCACCACGGCCATGCTTATTGGCGGGCACCTATGTCTGCCCCGGTGCACTCACCTGCTTGCCATCACACTCTCACCCTCAGCCTCTCTGTGCCTCTGCATCATTGATTGATTTCTTTCTCTCAAACAGTTCGCTTCACGTGCAGGAATTATTGCTGCCAGTAGTTCCAAACACATTCTCCCAGCCTACAGCCTAGCAGAAAAAGATCTTCTTGTTTAATGTCCAGAAGTGCTTTGGCCTTTTTGGATCACTTGCCAGCTCTTTAGACGGGTTGCCATGATTTGCCATGCCTGGATCATTAGCCTATCCTTGGTGGGAATGGTAGGGCAGGACATTGTGCCAAGAGTGATTGACATTCCCCCCAGAATGAATGAAATGGGGAAGGAGGGTTTCCCTGAAGGCAGGGTTGCTGGGCAGGCAGAAATGCCCCCTACACATTTAGCAGGAGCTCTTGATTTTTGCAAAGATTGATTACATGTTGAAATCAATGTTTGAAGATGACTAAGATGGCAATGGTACATAGGTAGGGTGACCATATAATTTATTGTCCAAACTGGGACACTTTTGACAGTGAAAGAGGCTACTCTTACTTATTAATGCAATGAGAGTTAAGCCATTTGGAGAGCTGAGCAAGTGGAAGCAGAGAGGGCTCTCTGGCAGCATGGCACTAACCTCTTTCCTGATGTGAGAAAGGTCTAACAGTAGTTTATAGTTGAAAAACCATACATGGTTGTACAATCACCACCGACCACTTGTTAAGAGAAAGTAACTTCTTGGAACCAGGGCTAAAACTCACAGAAGGGTCAAGGTTCACAAAAAAGGCTACATCTACACTGGAAGAACCATTTGCTCCTCGATAGTTGGTTCTCAGGGGAATAAACTTGGGGTGAATCTCTGATGTCACTCTTGAGGTTTCACAGTAGAGTGATTAAATGAAGGCCTTTAAGTCATGAGAGTGACGTAGTTTAAAGTCTTGACTTTGCCGTTTGCCCACTGTGACACTTAGCACATTACTTAACCTCTTTAAACCTCAGTGTCTTCATCTCTAAAATGGAAACTATAATAATTCACGAGATTGTGTTTAGATTTACAGTGTATACAACATTACTATATGCTTACTAGCACTGAAATGTTAGCTGCTAATATTATCAAATGGGGTGATAAATGCAGGAGAAAAGAGGAGACTATAGATATGTTTTTAGGAGATAGGACCTCCTAGTAAACATTGTTCATTTGTTCATGCCAGTTCTTTCATCCATCTTTATTGATTCACATGATCTGCTTTTCCGATCTGCTAATTCCTCTCCCTGAGCTCCCTACAAATATAGAAAACACCTCATTTTGTGGCAAGAGAGGAGTAGATGCATGTTTCCCCTGTGATTTAAGAATGTCTTCGAGTTTGTCACTTGTGTCACCAAGATCTTTCAAAAATGATTTCTGGGTTGGTGGTGGAAAGTCTGGTTTGCAGGATTTTGAGTAGTCAGTACATTGTGAGAAGGGGCGGCAGTAGATGTGATCCCAGATACAACTTGGATGGTAAAGGTAGTTGGGAATTAGGGTCCTGACTAGAGGAAAAGCAGGGTTGAGGAACGTTATGCAGTATGTTTGTAGGCTGGGGAAGAGAGAAAGGGGCAGGGCAGGGGAAGGGCTAAGGTCTAGGGAAGAGAAAGGGGACAGAATTGAGACAGGGAGGAATTGCTGGAAGACAGTTCAACAGAGAGCAGAGTAGAAGAGAGAATTCATATTTCTCAAAGAAGGCGGTAGGCGATCTTTGGAGATTAGGGATTGGAGGCCAAGGCAAGGAGAAGCAGACATCCTTCCGCAGTGAATCATGCTGGGCCTGGCTCTCACTGCGGAACAGATGGGCCATGGGCACAGATGCCTCTCTGTAAAAAGCCCTCCTTTCAGCATTGGTTGTTCTCTCTCTCTCTCTCTCTCTCTCTCTCCCTCTCCCTTTCTCTCCCACTCTCCCTCCCTGAATTTTACAGTGTCCTTACTGAACCTGGAAAACCCCCTAGGAGCATTTCTAGAATTTTAGAAACAAACAGAACTGAGCAGGGGCTGACCTACCAGGGGTGTCTGGCCAGCTTGGGCTGTGAGGGGACCAACAAATCCATGTGTCTGAATGAGTCAAACTCACGTGCTCCGCACTGAAAGGTCTGCAGACTGACTTAAAGCTCATATTGTCCCTTCTTTAGTCTCAACTTTACGTAAATTCGACACTAAACGTATGACATTGAAGTACACCTAATTATATCATGACACGTCAAATTCATCTTTCTACCAATATTCAAGTCCTAATTGTATACTATGAAATTGCTTTACTATTTTATAGCCTTATTTTTAAAGTCCCCTTGAAAACAAGTATTTACTCTTTTTTTCTTTGAAAGAAATAAGGAGAAACAGGGACCCTGGAGAGTAAAATAGCCGAACTCTTTTCTAGTTGTTTAATAGAAAACTCCATATTTGCAAGATACTGCCTCAGCTGAGATCAGTATTTTCCTCTTAATGTTGACACTAAAAAGAAACAGGAATTTAAGGTTAATGTGGTTCTGCTGTTAGAAACCTCTTCCTATAAAAACAGAAGGCACATTAAACTTACTATAAACTGCCAATGGCTCATAACTAATGTTTGTTTTAGCTTCAAGATTAAAAGTGGTTTTGCTACCATTAGCAAGCAAATGCGTGTCTCTAACTTTACTCTGTTAAAAGATAACTTCTTTCAACATTTTGTTGTAGTGGGAGGAAAGATTATTTTTCATTGATTTATTTGTGTAGACAAAAGTGGAGCCTACTTCCTGTGTCAGTAGCTCTTCATCAAGTATAAGAGTTATTTTTATTTTGTGTCACTTTGGAAAGTTTGGACACATTTGAAGGCCCAACTCATAGCAGTTTAAATATATTCCTCAGTTAATAGGAAGTCTAAAGGTGGAGGATCCAGAACAGGCAGCTACAGAGACTCAACAATATCATTACAAACCCAGATTCTTTCCATCTTTCTGTCTTTCTGGTCTGTCATCCTTATTACATTGACTTTTAAATCCTCATATTTGTTTTTTCATGTCTGTAAAATGGCTGCTGCAGCTCCAGGCATCAAATCAATGCTCAGCAAGCAGAGAGAAGGGAGTCGCCATTAAGTTCTGCTCTTGCAGCTATCCCTCTTATAAGGACGTGGATGTTTCCACAGAAATCCTTCCAACAGACCTCTGTGTATGTCCCATTGTCCAAAACAGTGTCAAAGAAATTTTTTTTTCAGTTTGGGATTTCAGTAGTTCGTTTTGGAGACAAAGCAGTGTAAGAGACTGGCCACACTTTCTTACCTCCCTTGGGCTCAGAGTTAGGAGGAGGAAAAGGCAGACATTATAGTTGGGGTTCAACACAAGAGTCATGTGAACATGGCTAGTTGCTGGACTCTCAATTTCCAAGAAAGTTGGGAAGTTCTGACTGGCTTCCACCCCTCACTCCAGGCTTAACTCATTACAGTGGTCACCACCCCAGCTCCTCCTTTCCCTACACCCACACTGAGCCAATCCTGGTCATCTCATTTACCTTTGCTGGACGCTTTCTCTGTTCTCCTGGTAGCCGGAGGTGGCCGCGCCCTGCACAGGGCTGGGCAGAGGAGTTCTGTTAGCAGGGAAGGAGGGAAGTGGTACTGGTGTCTGTCACAGTGTCCTTTCACGTTTTATCCATTTCACACTATGAAGTTTGCTTTTAAATGGTTTCCTGTCACATTTACTCAGTTGATGCTCACAGGCTGGCTCCTTTTATTCATCTGCTATAATCCCACTGGTGTGATCTTTCTAAAACACAACAGTAGCTTCAAAATTAGCTCTCTATTTCCTTAGTGTGGCTGATAAGAATGGTCACGATCGAGCCCTTGCACTCTTTTCCAGCATTTTCTCTTCCACGTGGCCTGCTTGGTACTTATGTTCTCCGTTGCAGCTGTATCCTTGTTCTATTGTCTGCCTAGAATATCTTCCCTCCCTTGCGTCCCTCTACTCTCCCTTATAGGCCAGTTTCTCCTCATCTTTCAAAACTGATGCTTCAAGAAGCTTTCCTTAACACGCTGCCCCCACTAAGTTCAAGTGTTTTCCTCTGTTCTTCCATAGCACCTGGTGGGAGTTCTTATTACTGCCTATATCTCTGTATTATGATTTATTTGTTTATATAGCCTGTCCATCTTTTGGTACCGGACTGAAATTTTTGAGCTTAGGGACTGTCTGATTCATCCCTGTACAGTTTGCGACTCATAGGAAATGCTCAAATTATATGTTTTTAATGGCAGAAAAGCTTAGTGGATGACAGAGTGGGGTACCATGCAAAGAAAAATCGAGTCCTATTTCCTAGAAGGTCAGGATAAATTCGAGGTATTTACTTTTCTCTTGTTTCTCAGAACTTTAACATTTTCTGACTCTAATTCAGGGATGGGCTGTGAGTAGAAGATAGGGCTGAAGCAATGGAGCTTTACAAACAAAGTTATTTGGCAGAATTGACTGAGCAGTACAGAAAACTCACTGGTACAAGGCCAGCCTGATAACCACGATACTTTGGAAATGACTCACTGAGCTGTGGACACAGAGCTAGGCCTACAGCCTCTCTCTTCTTGCACACCAACTGGTTGGGTTGGCTACAGTCTTAAATTCTAAGGACTGAAAGCCACCACTTCAGGTATACATAGGTACAAGCACCAGCCAGAGAGAAGTCCTCTATAAAGCATCACTTCATAAAAGTTCGAAGCAGTCTGTGCAGCTAGGAATAAGTCTTGTAAAGATTGGGCTATACCTATTCTTCACCCCAAATCCTTGATTCTGATATTCTGTTACAAGTCACTCAACCCCAGTGCCTTGATAGGTGGATACGAGGAGGAGTTCTTTACTTCTGATTTGAAAGGATGACACGGGGATGAAGTCAGAATAGTTAATCTCATACTGGGGAATGAGGAATACTGAATATATCACTTACTATACAGTAGGCGTATTTAAATATAACAACCGTGACCATCATCAGATGGGATTCTGATATCAGAATTAGGTGATAAACCTAAGCCAACATTAGGAAGGAACCTCCTAGTGCAGTCTGGCAGATTCTTTGACCCCCACATACTGCTGCTCCTTCACTGTGTTATAGAACTTTGTCTCACATTATCTGTGGTGAGAGTTCACTGTATCATTACAGAGCTCTCATTACTTTGGTCGAAATCCTTACATCTGACAGAGTCAGACCCAGTAGTTGGTCTGGTTAAGGGGAAAAAAAAGTTGGGTATCCAAATTACATATTTTGAATGTTTTTAAAATTAAAATACACAAATGTCCATCTATTTTCTATTTTTCTGAGTGGAGGAGGCCAAGGCCTTGTTCTAAATATGGTGCCACTGTTTGATTTTCTGTATTATCTTTCTTGCACAAGCTACATCAAAAATGCACCATCTAGTATGTTCAGTTTTTGTTTTGTGAAAGTGGCCAGAGAACTTTGCATTCAGATTGTTACGAGAGAGTCCAACTCCTTCTAGACCTTTACAATTTGCTTTCAGTGTTTCACTATTGTCTCTCCCACACCTAATCCAATAGCAATTTTCTTCCCTCCTTCTTTGTCACTTGCCTTAATTTAGCCTTTCCAAAGCATTCATCTCATTCAACTTAGTTGTTGGAGTAACACCAAGTTTGTCTTGTACTCCCATTTAATCGATTAACACAACAGTTAGTTGAATTATTTAATGATAGTGACACACTGAACTGGTGGGAGTAGAAGGATACAGTAACAGCAGACTGGCTTGCAGAGGCATTTGGCGCCATGGGCATCTATCAGTGTGTTTCATAGGGAGAGGTGACGATTTCCAAGAAGTCCTTGGCCTTACATCTGCACATGTTCAAACCTCGCACCACTTAATGGAGTCCTGTTCAATTGCTTACCACCTTGATGTGCTCAACAAAATGCCTGCCATCTGCCTTGTTAAGCCCGGCACTTTCTTTTGTCTGATGTCTTGGCTTTGCAGTGTTCTTGCTAAAAAAAGCCCCACTCTGTCCAATTATCTTCTTTTGTGTATAGAGAGCTGTTGAGGAGGATTATATAATCCACCCTTTTGGCAAGAAGAAACACTTGGTGATGGGAATCTGAACTGGAAAATGCTCCCTGGAGGCTCAGTAGTGCCCTGGCCCGCCCTGTGTAATGTGGTTTCCTATACATGAGCTTTGTCTCGAGCTCTGTTTATAGGGAACCAACCCCACTGGAGATGGCGATTTGTGGACAAGTAATGAGGGAGTGTTTTCAGGAGAAATCTGTAAGGAAGCGTGGGAAGCAGGATGGGGCAGATATGGAAGCTAAGCAAGGATGTGGCTTCAGGTGAAGTCTCAGCCTCACTCCCAGTAGAGCTCTGAACCACAGAATGTCTCTTCCCTTGAAGCCACCACTGAGTGGGGAGTAGAGGAGGAGTGTGACTCCCAGAACCACAGCTTCCATCACCTAAGGGCAATCCTCCAGAGAAGGTGGAAGTTATGAGAGCGGGTGGCAGTAGCTGAGGAAGGCATGCGGGAAAACTGAACTGATAAAAGTGATCGCAGGGGACCTGGGCAGGTGATGAAGGGTCTGCTAACATAGCAAAATATGAGATATTAAACGTCGGGCATTTTTGAAATAGCTACTTTTATTGGACTCAATTTATGAGCCTCCCAAGATTTTCTTGGCCTCATCTGTCTTCTGGGCCCTCGGCTGGTTGGACAAAAGCCCCAGCCCCAGTGCCATTGCCTCATCTCCAAACATCAGCAGCTGACCCCACCTCTGGGGAGGCCAACTTCAGCGTGTCCTCCATTGTATCCACCACAATGGGAGGTGCAACAGCCACAGAGTACAGACATGACCCAAGGAGAGAGACTCACAGAGGCTGTGGTTTCCCCTGCCCTATATTTCCAGACTCAAAATGCTGACGCAAAACTGAAAAGCAATAGGATATATTGGAGGATATGAGGAAGCCATTTGGTTTAAAACTAATTCGGCCTGACCTTGTTTTTCCAGAAAGGCCTGACGTGGCCTGCTGAGCATGCATTGTACATCTGGTTTAAACATTTACAAGGTCCCAAAGCCAAGAATGATGCCCTTAAAGATAGGGGTGTTGCCTTCCCCATATCCGCATTTCTTTACTCATAAGCATTTCTACCCAGAAACTCAGGATTAATTACTAACCTGCTTTAACTCACCTTGCGACCACCGACCTGCTGTGCTCACCTTGCAACCACCGACCTGCTGTGCCAGCAAGGCATCTCATGACTGTTGTAAAAGGGGCATTCCTGTCATATATGATGTATGCCCTTTGTTCTAAGACAGTGTATAACCTCTCTGCATATCCCACTTCTTTAGCGTGCTTCCTTCCTTGGTGAAGGTAGTTTCTCCCGGGCTATATGGTCCTCAAACTGGCTCATATAATAAACTCACCCCAATTTTTATTTATAGATTGATTATGGATTATTTGCATCGACAATGAGATACTGTGAGGCATGACACCTGGCTTCCTTAGTGGCTGTCCCAAGGGGCCAGGTGCACAGCCAGGAGGAGCACAGCAGCTGAAGCCCCATGGGGAAATCTTTGACCGAGGGAGAAAACCTGTAGATAAATTGCTCTTGCTCTCTCCCTCTGATGGGTTGTGCTGAAGTGCTGTAGTTCTGTAGAGCGTGCCTGGAGATGCCTGAGCCGGTTGCTGTGTTTCTGTTCTAAAGCCATGGCCAGCAAGGCAATCACCACCTAGTATCTGCTTCCCTTCTTCCTTGTCTCGCTTCCCCTTTTCTGTCACTCTGCTGCCCTGCAACTGCACCTTTGCACCTTCCCAAAGATGCATTAGCACATACTTTTTTTTTTTTACTGAGGAAGATTGGCCCTGAGCTAACATCTGTTGCCAATCTTCCTCTTTTTGCTTGAGGAAAATTGTTCCTGAGCTAATATCTGTGGCAGTCGTCCTCTATTTTGTATGTGGGATGCTGCCATAGCATGGCTTGATGAGTGGTGTGTAGGTCCAAGCCCAGGACCTGAACCCATGAGCCCTGGGATGCTGAAGCAGAGCGTGCAAACTTAACCACTATGCCACCGGGTTGGTCCCTATTAGCACACACTTTTAACCTGGTTTCCAAACCAACCAACCAAGAACTACTCCCCCTCTCCCCCAAAAAACAGAGCCTGAAGCAAAGACAGTACCCCTAGAGATTCAAAGTTTTAACCCAATGTATAAATCCTCAAGTGGCACATTTTCACCATAAAATATCAGAGATTTTTTTGAGTAAAGAAAGAGTAATCCTAAAATTGTTCTTTTTTTTTTTTTTTTTACTTTTTCTATCTAAACAAAGTCAATCCTATTAAAATCTAAGTGGATGCCAAGGAGAAATCCCTAGGATGCTACAGAGTTTTCCCTTTATGACTTCTTTTGCAAATTGACTCAGCGCCATGAGCCTGTGGAGAGGCACTGAATTTAAAAACAATGCAGAGGAGGATGTAGCACCCTGGAAGCTGCTTTTCCTGAAGGAATTCATAATGTGAACTGATGCAAGTGATGTGAAATATTCTTGTTTTTGCAAAAAAGGAGAATTGACTTATTATGTGGCTCTGGTCATATGTAGGCCAGCAGTTACGAGGCTAGGACTAGTCTTGAGTGTCACTGATGTGCAGGCTAAAGGATCTGACCTGAACACAAGTGAAATTTGTCTCAATGTCACAGTGCTGATGGCTGCAGTCAACCTGGTCTGCAGCCATTAAGATGGATACAGGGGCAGCTGTTCTGTCCTCTTTATTTTATGCTTGTAGAATGGCCTCAATTTTCTCTGCTGTCTGAGTAGTCTTAGCATCTGGATTTCCTTTTGCCATGTTCCATTACAGAGGCTGCCTCTCTGCCTTTCTCCTCCACATCTGGAATCCAGCCAAGAAGTACCAGCACGAGATGCTGCTAACATTTGAGCCCTTTTGTAAGGGTGCTGATTGCAACTTGGGTAACTTCAGTTTAATCCAAGGTGGAAGATTTCTGCTGCTTTGGGGGAAGAAAATAAATGTCTAAAAATAAAGCTTAGGCATAAAAATAGGGCCAAATACTCATTAACTGCCTCACTTTGCTGAATGCTGAAATTATTTCAACAGTGCTAAATCAAGCCTTTGTGTAGAAGAGGTTGAGTATGTTTTTTTATTCATAGCACTTTATCTTAGATGATAAATGGGCTACTGTAATTTGTCATTTTATTCAAAAGACATAAATTGAATAGTCTCAAGGGCCTAATTTTCGGCTCATGCTCATGCTGACCCTTGAATTGGAGCACTTGTGTTCACAAGCCTTTTGGAATGTATGTTATGGGTTATTATGGGAGAGGGTGGAGGGGCAGGCAGGACTGGGAGCCACGGCACACAAGGCTTGGTTAGTGAGGGTTAAAATTTTGGATCTGAGTGTGGTGGGAAGCCACTGGAGGGATTTAATTAGGAGGATGTCATAGAATGATTTATATTTTAAAAATATGACTCTTGACTGCTGTATTGACAGTGGATTGTAAGGAGGCAAGATAGTAAGGTGGCAAAGGGTAACCAGCCACATATGGGTTTTAGACATCCAAGTAAGACATGGCAGTGGCTTTGGAGTAGGATGTGAACGGTGGAGTTGAAGAGCAATGCACAAATAATGGATTTTATCTAATTCATGAACGAAAAAGCCTGGTTAATGGATTAGATATGGAACATGAGGGAAAGGAAGGATCAAGGTTGATTTGTAAGATTCTTGCCTTAAACAACTAGGAGGATTTGGTATCAATTATTGAACCAAATGAAGATGAAGACTAGAGGAGGAATAGGGTCATTTTTGTTGTCTTGTCTTGTTTGGGGTGGGGCAGAGAGCAGTGGTAAAGGGAATGAGGTGGAAACCAAGGGTTCATGTTAATTCTGTGATGCCTATAAGGCATCTAATGGACAGGTCAAATGTGCTGTTGAATATACTACCTTGACTCAGTAGGTAAGTTTGAGAATCCTTGGTGTACAGATGGCATTTAGAGCCCTGGAATAGAGGAACTCATCTACAGGGAGAGAATAGAGAAAGTATAAGGCCTAAGAACATTCCATATTTCCACATAAATAGGGCAAGCAGAGGAGGAGGCCCAGTAAAGGACTAAGGAGGATCAGCAGTGAAGAAGGAAAATAGGAGAATGTGGAGGTTCAGAAAGCAAGAAAGAATCCTCTACAGGAGAAAGGTAACAGCCAATTATGCTGAATGCTGCTGTGAGAGTGAATAAGATGAGGACAAATGGTATCCACTGTTTTTGGCAACATGGAAGTTCCTGGTGACACTGCCAAGGGCAACATGACATGTCATGCACACAGGAGCCCAGAGTGGATTGAGGAGAGATTGTAAAGGGGAAACGGGTATGGCTATTTTGACAGTTATTCCAAGAAGTTAGTGGAACTGAGAACTAGGTAGATAGATAATTAAGTGTCAGAAGAGAATATTGTTTTTCTCATGGTCTTAAGATGGGAGATGTTGGAGCACTTATGCTCATGGGATTGATCTAGTAGAGAGAACCTGATGGTACAGTAGAGAGGGGATATAATTGCAGAGACAAATTTCTTGAACCCCCAAAATGTGGGATGAAGAGTAAAAGTGAAGTGTTTGGCTTTGGATAAGAGCAGATGGGGGGCCGAAAGAGTGGACACAGCTGTTAATGGGTTGGTTGAATTGGTGGTAGGGAAATAAGGTAGTATCCATAATTGATTACAACTAATTAATGAAGCAAGAGCATTAGCTGAACAGGATATGGGAAAAGGGGATATTGGAAGTTTCAAGAAAAGGTAGCAAATATTGGAATCATTATGGAGAGTGGGAAGGTGAACCTATAGTAGGACAGTCCCAAAGTTACATTAAACATGGCGAATTTGAATTCATTTTTGCTTGGAAAGAGATTGTGCTTAAATCTTAGGGTTTTTTAATTGAAGTTTTTTTTATTAAGGTTTAGTTTTTGCCTATAAAAGTAAAAAGTATTATTACATATTTATATATGTTCAAAATAGAAAATGAGTTTAACAATTACTTGTAATCTTAATATTCAGAGATAATCATTGTGATATATCTTCTTTCGTATATTATATGTTCAAATACATCTATAGGAAGAAATATAAAAGTCTTATTTTCATAACTAATGCTATTGACAAATTTTCACTTTACCAAACATGTTAGCTATTGCTCTGAGAAAGACGGAAGCTATTGGAGTGATAACTTTGTCATATAGCAAATGTTGTCCATATTTATTTGTATTTTAATATTTGTTTTTGTTCCTTTTCCAATTTTTATGTAGACATATCTATAATAGAAAATGTATAGTCATGTTAAAAAGGCCCTCTTCCAAGGTTGTATATTCAATTATTTTTTTCTAGTATTTAAAATGTAAAAATAAAACTATAAATTATTAATTTACCAGGTTTTATTTTGATAAGATGTGATAAAGGAATCTAATTTTATTTTTTAGAGTGGTTTTAATCGTTCTTAAATTTCATATCCTACAGCAAATTTAGAATACAACCTTATAATAGTAGAGCTTCCAAATGATTTCTTTAAAATTTTCTTTTAGAGATTTTTAAAACTAATTGTATGCTATTCTTTAAACAAGCTATTTTCTTAAGAGTAAAAATTATCTATATTCCCATTACCAGAGAGAATCAGTTTTATTTTACTTACTGGAAATTATATTATGTGTGTGTATACATTTTGCCATCTATATTTTCTCACTATTTTAATTTTTTAAACACTCTTTGTAAACCATGATTTTAATGGCTGCCTTATGATTTGCACTATTATTGGATATTTAAGAATATGCTTCCAGGTTTAAATTGTTTTTTATGTGTGATTACAAATAACACCATAGTTAATGTCATTGGCATTTAATATTTAATTGAATTTGTTTTTGGTATATTTACTGTAAAAGCAGTTCATGTCCATTGTAGAAATCTTCAAAAATAACAGACAGAAACTATTATCCACAGAACCACCATTGAATACATACCAAATCTTGATTCATTCAACAGCCATTTTTCAGGATCTATTAAAGAGCAGGCTCTGCTTTTGATGTGAAACCTGCTCTTCAGAGTTAACAAGCCAGTGAATTTTTAGTGATGTCACATCAGTCTCCTATGTGCAGAAATCTGTGTGCTTTTAAAAAGGGATTATGCTACTTAAAAGTTGCATTGTAATCTGATTTTTCTCCTATAGCATTAAGAACTTCCTTCCATGCCATTGAACCATCTTTTACAATATCATCTTTAAGGGCTGCAGAAGAATTATTCTTGTGGATGTACCATAGTTTATTTAACTAATTCTCTATAGTCAGACTAATTCTTTTTGTTCCAATTCCTGTTTGTACTTAAAATCCATAACATGAACACTTTGCTTCTCTTTGATAGTATAATTAATATGACCTCCATAAGACATGAGGACACAGGCAGTGCTGTCTTTCTTCCTCCTTCTTACACTATCTCTGAGAGGATTTCAAGGTAAGTTTCTTTATAATACGCCCATGTATTAGTTATTTGTGCCATTAGAGAGGAACATGAGCACATACTGCAAAATGCCATAGATTTGTGAAATTTTCTGAAAGATCAGTTAATGAGAAGCAGGAAACAGACTGGAAGTCTGCATGAAGATTAAAAATCATATTTTCTCCTGTCTACTCTGATTAAGACTCTTATTAATCTGTTATCTGCTACCAGATACAAAATCACTAGAAAGGAAAGTTTGATTGATTGGTTGATTGATTTTTTTTTTTTTAAGTGTAAGTTTGTTACTTACTCAACACAGAAGGCATTATCAGCTTTGCTAGGTCCTGTGATAGGCATTTTGAATTATTCAATGAAATATTAGACAGTTTAGTAGAGCAATTAGGAAGGTCAACAAAACCACTCTGTTCTTTACCACCTGTCCATGTCTCTCTCTCAGAGATGTAAGACCACATATCTCTAGCTCTCTGTACAGGAATAAATTAAACTTCTCTGAGAGAAGTGAGACATGCAGCCTGGAAAGAGCCCCAGAGGAGGAAGCATAGGAAAAAGACTATTACATGGCCACTTGAACACCCAATTCTGGCATCTTGGGTGGCCTTGGCCAAGGTCCAGAGGATTTTACTCCATTGTCTGTAAGATAATGTCCTAATATCGTAGAATCCATAAATAGGGTACAAGAGCTACTTAAAATGTTTTTTGTGAATTGGTCAAAGAAGCTGGATACTGCCTTCAATGATTATGAAATGGCTAAGTACATTTTCTTTGCAAAAATCTTTATTGTGACGAATCCATTTGCTTTTTAAAATCAACTTCTGAAGTTCACAGTAAAAAAAACATGTATGTATATATGTATATATACTTGCATGCATGCACACACAAACACATATATAAATCAAGAGGATTGGCCTTATATTTATATCTAGAATAATATTCCTTTGCTACGTTTTGATGGATTCATAGGACGTATTGAGAGTGGTCCTAAACCCAAAATAAATGAGTTGCTTCATCACTTCATTTCTCCTTTTGGACTCCCCCTGCACATGTTCTTTCCCACTTGAGACTAGAGTCTGGATACTCCTAACAGATTCCTGAACTCAACATTGTCTTCCTCATGCTCCAAGTATTTCCTCACCCAACCAAGCTAAGTTTGTTGTATTCTTTTAGGGCCTGCTAGCTCCAGCCAGCTGGATAAAGGAATTTGTTATTGTTATAGTAGGTGTTAAAAGTGAATATGTTCAGGGGAATAAAAATCAACAGGGAGTCTTTTATATACATAATTTTCAGCACTGTAGCAGGCCAGGATCAGACGAGACCTGAAACAATTGATCAAATGGGTAGCAAACTAGTGTTTCTATGTTTTAATCTATTGCCAATTGTCATAGTTACAATGAATCAAACAAGCATTCAATTAAAATTGTAGTAACTCAAACACAGATCTTCATGGCTTGTTTCTAGTAATCAAACTAGCAAAGGTTCTTGATGAGGTAGTGATCAGGCTGCTGACCTAGGATAGTCCTGCTATCTCTTGATAAGCACCCATCACTAATTCTCTTATTAACTTCTTTTTTCTTGATTTTAGAGACATTCTTTTCAGGTTTCTTTGGTTATATGAGTACTCCGAGTGAGCAAACAGTCATTGGAAGACTTGATGAAGATGTAATTCTCCCTTGCTCATTTGAGAATGGGTCTGAAGTTGTAATTCACTGGAAGGATAAAGACACTCACAACGTTTACAAATACTACAAAGGCAGTGACCATTTGGAAAAGCAAAATCCCAGATACACAAACAGGACATCCCTCTTCCATAGTGAAATTCACAATGGGAATGCCTCCCTGTCTTTCAGAAGATTAAGCCTTCTGGATGAAGGAATTTATACTTGCTATGTGGGAACAGCATCTGGAAAAACCACAAAGAAAGTGGTGTTAAAGGTGGGAGGTAAATGTGCATGTAAAGTTTTATAAAACATAGCAATGATATCATTCCATGTTTTTCTGAAATGTCTTTTTCCTAAAATGCTATGGGCTTCCTTCCAAGTCCATTCATATGAATCTAACTCATTATTTTTAAAGCATAGTATAGACGTGCTGTAATTGATACACCCACTCCCCATTGGTGGATATTCAGGTATTTCCAGCATTTTACGTTACAAAAAATGTTGTGATGAAGATCCTTATATTTAATACTGGGAAATGATCTGAAAGAGAAGTATCAGAAGGAAGATTTTATTACATTACTGCCACCAGCAGCATAAAACTATCCATTTTCTCCTAGTCTTATCAGCACTTAATATTATCAATCTTAAAAATTTCTGCCAATATGATGGCTAAAAACATATCGAATTATTGATTTAAATTACATTTTCCTCTTTTCTCAATGAAGTTAATTTTAATATTATATGCTTTCCTCCTGTCCATATTAACTTTATCTATTTATTGGGGGCGGGTGGGGCTTGATTTTCTAATGGGTTGTTTAATCCAGCACTTGGTCCTTCTCCTTCTGTCCCATTTAGCTGCTTCAGACCTTGACTCAGAAATTTAAGAATTATGTATAAACAAAGAGTCACAAAGGCTCACAGCCAGTACCTGAAGTGTTCAGCCTGCTGCATGAGCTCTAGTTTATAGACTCGACACCCACATTTTGGTTCTTCAGTGAGGCCTTTAGATTTCTTTCTAGAATTCTTTTCAGAGGATTGAGATTGCTAGTTGTTACGTATCCATGAATGCTCTTTTTTTTTTCCCTTGTAGATAACTACACTATATCTTAAGGTTCTACAGAGTTTTTGTTTTGTTTTTCCTTTCAGTAACTGCCCAGTTTTGCTCATAAAGCTTAGCTTTTTATTTCAGGGGTATTAAAATAATAACTGTTCTGCATAGATGGCCTAAAAAGAAGCTAATGATGACAGTTCCTCATGTGCCCTCCTTTGTCCCTCATAGTTTTCGTCACACCTGTGATGAAGTATGAAAAGAGGAACACAGACAGCTTCTTAACCTGCAGCGTGCTGAGTTCTCCTCGTCCCAATGTCACATGGCAGATGGACAAGGCACCTATCTCTGAAAGCAATACGGAAGAGACCGGGTCTTTGGGTCCTCTTTATATTAACAGTGTAGTAAATATTACAGGATCAAATTCATCTTATGAATGTGCTATTGAAAATTCATTGCTGAACCAAACATGGACAGGGCGATGGACAATGAAAGGTAGGCCCTGAAGGGCTTTCTGTGTACGTGTGCTATGTCGGAGGTTGGGGGGGAAATGGGGATTGATTTACGGGGAAATAAAGAAGAGAAGAGAGAGAAAATGCATCTGCGGCGGTTAGAAGACAGAGGCTGGAGTCCCAGGTGTAATACTTACTGGCTGTGTTACCTTAAGCAATCATTTTTACTTCTGAGCATTAGTTCCTCATTGATAAAACAGAAGTAATTCCTACCTTGCTAGGTGTTTATAAGTGAAGGAAAACATTTTTGAAACAGAAAGCAGGAAATCCATCCATGAATATCACTGTTTTTCTCTATTGTTCATCTTCCAAAGAGATTTTCTACCTGCATTGCACTTTAAAAGATCAGAGGAGAAGGAAAGAATGCTTATCTATTAGCAGGTCACAATCTCTGATTCTTTGCCAATCTTCTAACTAAACAAAAATTAATTCGTATTATTGCTTCTCTTTACATACTATTAGCCCATTAGTCTTTATCAACACGTTGATCATAGCATGAGCAGTTTTTAACCCTCCTTCCTCACATTTATTTAAATAAACCCAAACTCTGATCCATCTCTATATTTATAACCTACTGTTTAAGAAAAGATTAAGGGGAAAAAAATTAATTTGACACCACATATCCAATTCCAAGGAAAATTATTGTTTTATATTTCGTTAGAAGCAAAGCAAAATTTTTCTGTAAATCTGCATTATACGGGAAGAGTGGAGGTTAGCTATCCTTTTTGGCCTTCTCTTCCCCTGAGTTTTATATTCACAAAACGTTCACCAAGAAAACACTAAAATTCTGAGTGACTCACCACCCTCTCATAATTGCAGTGTTAAAGGCATGGACACCCAGTGTTCACTTTTCATCAGCCAGGCAGCAATGGAAACATGGAAAAGGGTTGAAAGTGTTAATATTAAGTTGTAAACATTTTCTTTGGAAAACTGTAGTTTCTCATGTTTATTCAGAATTAATATCCTGAAGCACCAACAGTTCCTTAGGCTTAACACTACTTCTTCTTGTTGAGGATCTATTATGTGCCAAGCTTTGTTGCACTTAAGAACTGTGCACTTAAGAACTTAAGTGACTGTGAACTTAAGAACTGTGAACTTAAGAACAAGGACTCTTACGCATTTCTGGATCCACAGCATCTAGTACAAACATGTAAAAATAAAACTAAATCAGGAAGGTAGCATACAAAGAAAATGATTAATTCTGTTCACTGTAGTTGGGCATAAATGGGCTTATTACAGAATATATACCTAAGGAAGTTGCATAATGGCAGAATTTTTAAAGAGTAGAAGGAAATTTCAGGGGAAATAGGCATTGCAGGTAAAAAGTACAGAGGAGTAAAATTGCCTGGATTTGTGGGAGTATAAGTGATTGAGAGTCAAGCTAATGTATTGAGAGAGAAACCTGGAGAGGGAGGCAAAAACCAGACCAAAGGCCTCCATCTTGCTAAGGAGCTTCACCCGGGTCCTGGAGGTGGCGTGGAGCCAAAGAAGGAGTTCAAGCATCAGCGAGATCCTAGACTCGCATTTCAGGTGGCTTGCTATGGCATCACTTTCTAGCAGCTGGACTGGAAAGGAGGTGAGTCTAGAGCCAGGGAGAACAATCCATGGCAGTTCATGAAGGCCAGCCTACAGAACTACAGAACAGGGACGAGATGGAGCTGGATCTGGAGGGACAAGCCGAGAATACCCAGCAGAGTGTCTGCTCTAAAAGAGCTTGGTCCAGTGGGGGATGACCTACACCACAGTTGGAAATATACTTCTGACGTACGGGAAAAGAGACTTTGTCCAGAAAGAGGGATTAAGAAGTGGTTGAGACCATGCACGAAACAGAGACTACTAGGGAGTAGATAGAATGACAAGAGGGGAGTCCTGGGGAACACCAACAATTGAGGGGGTCAACAGAAGAACATTGAGTTAAAAAGGCTGGTAGCTGGTGGCAACGCCCATGAGTGCTCACTGTTAAAACCCCGGTGTATCACCTCCCTAGCTGGCCCAGGCTTAGGCCTCCTTGAAGGCCTAAACTTCACCTTGGTGGGAGACTTTAAATAATGGTAGGAAAGATTTTCTTTTAAGAAACTCCATGGCACAAATATCTAGCTGCTTTTCAAAAAGTTATTTTCCGGGCCGGCCCGGTGGCACAAGCTGTTAAGTGCGCGTGCTCCGCTGAGGTGGCTCGGGGTTTGCCGGTTCAGAACCCCGGGCACGCACCAACTCACCACTTGGCAAGCCATGCTGTGGTGGCGTCCCACGTAAAGTGGAGGAAGATGGGCACAGATGTTAGCCCAGGGCCAGTCTTCCTCAGCAAAAAAAGAGGAGGATTGGCAGATGTTAGCGCAGGGCTGATTTTCCTCACACACACAAAAAAAGTTATTTTCAAAGATATTTCTACATGCGTTTCTAAGTGTAACTTAGAAAATTCATTGGAAAATTTTATTTTCATTGATGTCTCCTTTTCTATCCTATTGTTAGATGGGCTTCATAAAATGCAAAGTGAACACATGTCACTCTCATGTGAACTTGCAAGCAATTTTTTTCTACCAAATCAAGACTTCATAGTCACCTGGTCCAGAGTGGAAAGTGGGACTTCCCCTATCCTGGCTTACTTTCTGAGCTCCTCTCAAAATATGACTGTCAATGAACCTCGATTTTCATGGAACAAAGAGCTAATAAACCAGAGTGACTTCTCCTTGACTTTGAAGGCTCTTAGCATTGCAGACAGTGGGGAATACTTATGTAATATTTCTTCAAGCAAATATACTTTACTCGCCGTCCAAACACTTCATATAGGTAAGTTACAAGTAGGGTTGATAATGGGTTTTGGCCATAGCAGTAGAGATTGTGAGTATCAAACAGGAAAATTAGGTTGGCATTTAAAGGGTACCTTACACTAGTATTTCTCCAAATATTATCTACAGGGATGCTTCTGGTCAAGATGGTAGACAACCCTCCTTCCTTCAACCACACAAAAGTCCTGTACTGGAAAATATATATATATATATTAGTCCCACAAGATTTCCTCTTCAGGGATTCAGGGATTCAGAAATGAAGAGGAAACATACACATTTTGGTGACTCGATGGGATGAGCGCCTTCAAGTCCTGCTTTCCACTGTGCCTAATACATGCCTTTGGACCTGGGCCTTTGGGAGTTGAGGCTGTACAGTGGGAAGTTAGAATTTGGGCCCCGCTGGATGCTGGGGAATCACGGCACTGTCTGTGAACCTGGTGGAAATAGTCACCAAAGGACATTTGAAACAATAGGTGTATGCCTGATTCAGCTCATTTTTGCCTCAATTGATAGTTAACTGCCAAAACTCAATATTTAAAATATTTCTAGTCCACTAACCATAGAGCCATGGAATGTGTGCCCATGAACCTGACTTTCTAGGAGTGCTGGTTGATCCCCTTACCCTTAAGCTGTCAACTTGGCATCATGGGAGACCATGGAAGCTCTCTTTCTACTTCTTAATAAAGATATTTGAGTCAGTGGAACATATGTTTTAGAAATATTTCTATCATTCTAGTTGTGAAAATTAGGAGGAATAACATATTTGGAAGTTTGGTGATTCTACGTAGTGAGATTTGGAGATAAGAGCACAGGTTTTCCTTAGGTCAAGTGGTCTTCAAATACATAGAAACTTCTAGATGCTGTGTGATAACAACACTCCCTTTGTGAAGCTGCCACTTTGATAGTACTGAAAACTGGGAGGTATTTGAAGCTCCTGTTTTTCTCCAAGACAGGAGTGTCAGTTTTATGTAAAATACAGTTAAGCTTGTATTCTATTTTTTTTAAATGTTGCCTCATGTTGATTCATTTTGGAGTGCAGAAAAATAATCAGGAAGAAGCGGGCTGAAAACCACACATGGCGCATCTTCCTAATCAGAGATCTCATTTTCAGTTTATACAAAGCAAAGCATCAGGACCATTCCATCTCTGACAAAGAAAAGAAGCTTTTCAGAACCTCTCATTCCCAAGTAAACCCTGGCCCATTGAGGCTGGAGGAGGGTCCAAGCACACTATCCCCCACCTCCCCATCTCACCCCACCCCCCTGCCCTGTAGAAGGAGCTCCCCCAGCAGGGCAGAGAACAGGGTCAACAGTCTCAGCACCCTAGACATCACTCTTTCAAGGAAACTTGGTTTTCTATTCTGAATTTCAATTTCCCACTTGCTGTCTTGCCCAGGAGATGCTACAACATTTGAAAAGGAGGCCCAGATAGGGGGGCTTATGATTCCTGGAGTCTAGTTCTGCTCAATAAAGGTTGCACTGAATTCAATGGAGTTAAATAATTCTTGCTAAATTTTGCTGCTGACTCAATAGGTGAACTCGGGCAAATCTCTTTACAGATAGGGGAACTGAGGGTCGTGGATAAAGTAAGAAGCAGCTATTCCCTGCAAGATTTTCTACAGGAGGAAAAATATGCATAAGAAACCACTTTAGACAGTCAATTTAACATTTGTACTTAACTGCTCCTTCTTTACATGAGTATAGAATTCCAAAATGACACAAATATGTGGAGAGATTAATGTTTTATTGGTTGCAAAACATTATTAAGAGTATGTTCATAAAAATTGACATCTGTTATACAGAGCTGCTCACTTTAAAGAACAGCCATAAACATTTTTCCCCCTGAATTGGCCTTTGTGCTCTAATGCTTGCTCCCCACTCTTTGATAGAACATAGATCACAAGATTGGGGGTTCTGACTTTGGTCCCTCCAGGTCTCCAAGTTTCTGCCTTCCGCAGTGCCCACTTCCTTTAATGCTAAGTCCAACAATTCTAGATCCAATCAAGATGTTGGAAAAAGTTCAGGCTTCTCCAGTTATTCCTGAGGAGCTCCAAGTGCTCTCTGTCACCTCATGATCACCTGTCACCTCTCACTCAAGACCATGGCTCCTACTCAGCTCTTCTTGTCTCTACACTTCTGATCACTATGCCTCTTGGACCTTGTCTTCTCCAAGCCAAGGGGGGACTACACCCTCCCTTCATTTTCCCAGGAGAACACAGGGCTAAGGCTAGTTTGTAGTCATAATTATTCCTTTGTAAAAGTGTGTTAACTCTCTTTTTACAATATAAAATAACAGAAACTTAAAGTGCATAATAGACTCATTGCCTCTGAAGTTTTCAGACTCTTTTCTCTCCCAACTCCCACCCTCACTAAGCCCCAAATTAGTTAATATTACAGCTTTTGCGGGTTTCCCACAAGAGAGACATTGAGACTGGGAGGTATTCATGCTCACAGAAATTTCTCTGGTCCAGATAAGGCCCCTGGCCTTATCTTTAATGAGTCTTTTCATTATGAAAAGTGTTTTCACTAACATGAAATCTGCCTTCCATCCAGAATGCAGAAATAACTCAGTTTAAAAATAGTAAACATACTTACCCTCTCACCCACATGTTTTATTTTTTGGTACTTTTTCTTCCAGCTTATAGATTTCTTGTTTGTTTTATTTAGAAGCAAGTCAAAAAATAGTTACCTGGAAAACTCGTTTAGTGATTTTCATGATTTCCTTGATTTTCGTGATTTCCGTGATTTTGGTGCTTTTGGCAATAACATACATCTGTTCCGGCCAAGGTAATATCTCATAGAAAACTCGTGCTCTGTCCCGAGGTTTTCAGGTAGAGATGTATCAAAGATGGCATGCAGGGGCTGGCCTGGTAGCATAGTAGCTAAGTTCGCGCACTCCACTTGGGTGGCCCGGGGTTTGCAGGTTCGGATCCCAGGCGTGGACTTATGTCCCGCTTATCAAGCCATGCTGTAGCAGGCATCCCACATATAAAATGGAGGAAGATGGGCACGGATGTTAGCTCAGGGCCAATATTCCTCAGCAAAAAGAGGAGGATTGGCAGCAGATGTTAGCTCAGGGCTAATCTTCCTCACCAGAAAAAAAAAATGGCATACAACTACACACCTACACTGCTGCTGGGCATGTAAACTGATCTGAATTTTCTAGAGAGTCATTTGTAAAATTTATCAGAAATCCTTTAAAATACTCCCACATTTCCAGCTAACTATTCTACTTTTAGGAATTTATCCTCCATCAAATGGTCAATCACCCTAGGCTATGTACAAGCACATTCTTTGCAGCACACTACTATTACTTCCAGTTTTCCTACTATTTCAGTAAATAATAGGAACTTGATCAAATTAATTGAAAATCACATGTCATTTAAGTTACTTTGTTTTTTACTAAAGAAGAGAAAAAAAAAATTAAATCTGGCAGTGAAGTAATACACAGGATGATCCCAATCTTCTTATATTGAAAAATAGCTGGAAATCAATAAGCCAAAGTTTTAAAAATGGTTGCCTTTGGAAACAGGGTGCCCCCTCTCCACCACATACCTGCCCAGGTGCTTCCGTTATGTCTGGGTTTCCTTAAGTCCCTGGGCTCTGTTTTCTCTCTATTTGAGCTTTGTCTATGGTTGCTACTGCTCAAAACAGCATTGTACTTTATGGACCATTTTATTTTAATCCTTGTTACATTTTTTAGAAAACTTTTTCTAAATTTTCCCCAACAAACCTGTGTTACTTATAGTAATTTAATTACCTACACTAATTAAAATGTTACATTAAGATGCCATGGTCACAGAACTTAAAAGACTTTTATCAATAGAATTAGATCTCTTTATTTCCACATTTCATAGATCAGGAAACTAGAATCCAAGAAATTAACTCAAATGCTAGTAGATGTGTAAGACAGACTTAAGGACACCACCTAAACTGAGCCAGCTAACTAGTGGCCAGAGGTAGATCTAGGCCCCAAGAAGCTCTCCCTTATTCCATAATCCCCCTGAGAAGGCTCTGAGTGTCCTGGGAGGTTGAGATAGATCCCACGTCCCTTCCTCTGGTCGACACCTGCCTGTCGCCCCTGCTGAAGTTAGGAGATTTGGTCATAGCAGAAACTATTATTGAGAGTAAGATTTTAAAGGTGACAGTGAACAAGAGTTCCACCAATTCTAGCCCAGTGATTGTTTGTACTAATAGGCAAGCTAGTTCCCTTACTTGTTACTCCTGTCCCTTAGCCGGCCAGAAGTAGGAAAAGATGGCAGTCTCTCATTTGCCCCCAAATGCAACCCCTCATCTAATATAATCATACTTTTGATTGGATTGGGTTCAAATTATAGGAGAGAGAGGTGCTACACGCTGCTCAAGAATGATAGTTTAGTTTCCGTATTGGAAGTGTGTATAAGTCAGGTCCTAACAGAGAACAACCTGGCACACTCAAAACCGTACAGAGAGGAGCACAGAAGATAGTGCACTCCCCCAGGGCTGGGAGCAGCTGATACACTAGCAAACCTAAACTTGAAGGGACAAGGAGAGCGAACAGTTCCCAAAACCTGGAAGGAGAGAGTCACGTAAAATCAGCTGCCTTGTAAGAAGAATGAATGACCTTCACTCGAAGGACACAGCCACACCAAGGCGACCTTCCAGGGAAGGAGCTGGAAGAATAAATACCTGATTTTGCTCTTCTCTCCCTCTGGTCTCCATCCAACTGAAAGACAGAGGGCAGAGACGCCCTGCAGATGGAACTGATCCAGGTCAGCTCCCCATGGCAGAGAGGAGGATGGATTCTGATACTGGAAGTGCAGCCGGGAGGCATCAGCAAGACAATGACAGGGTAGGCCACTTTTTTAAGAAGAATTTTCGATAGTTCTGTAGTTAGATGGACTTAATGTACATTTCAAGCTGTTACACTAAAAGTCACAAAACCTTGCCAACCTCTAGGTCCCTGGTTGTAGTTTCGTATGACTATGGTTCATATGTTTTCCTTTTAAATTCCCTTTTCTATTAAAAATACCCTTTGTCTAGGATAAGTATAAATTATCCTGGATGTTAGCAAGGCCCAGAAGGAGGGCCTTCCTTGAGAAAGGACATTGTATCACCTTAACCATCACCTCCTTGGCTGTTATTTTCCATTGTTAACAGTTGGTAGGAATCAGGCCAACAAGCCTAAAGAGCCAAGAATTCCTGGCCTGAACTGCCTTCGTTCCCCCCTTTGGACCACCTGAATCAGCCATAAGAATTGACTGCTGTTTGTTTCTGATGAGGTATTTCTACCCTGAATGCATTTTTAATGCTATTCGTTGGCAGAAAGATATGAAAGGGGAGTAGTTAAGGTGATTCTAATAACATAATTATATTGAGGTAGGAATAAGGGAGAATTTGAGTGTTTGCAAAGAGATATTTTTAAAGTGTGTTCTCTTTTGTCCTGTAGAGTGGCGTCACGTCTCCACTAATGAGAACCAGCAATACTGATAATACAGAAGACACGGTGAGGCACTTCCTTTATCAAACCACTTCTAGTATAAGAATGCTACTGTAAAACAGTGATTGAAGTTTTGACTGATTCACATATCACCATGCAAGACTTTTATAGAGAAAAAAAAGCAAGAGGGATTGCAGGATGATATAACAGGAAAAAAATACAATTAGCTTTTTCCCAATGTCTATAATTAAACAGGCTCTACTTGCTTAAATAAGTAGTTGCTCTTCTCATCTCCTATTGTTTATCTGTAGAGAAGATCTCAAATGGCACTGTACATACAAGGGTGCACCAATGTGCTTCTTCTTCTGATGGAAACATGAGATTGTATAGAAGTGGAAAGAAATACAGACAAAGTGGAGAAAAGCAGATTACAGTTTCTGCCCAGACTCAGACTGCTGACCTTCTATACTTTTCCAGCCATTTCTAGGTTCCTTGGAGACTGATAATTCACTTACGGATTATAGTTTGATTGCATACTTGCTTTTTGCTGCATATCTTTTATTATTTGAGTTCCATTAATCACAATACAAATAAGAGCAAAGAGTGGGGTAAGCTTGTTTTTCCACTTGTTAAAAACTCAGGAACACCTAGCAGGGAGATTAAAATTGACTGATAGGACCCAGACTTCATAACTACTCATTTTATAACTGTCTCATGGATCTCTGATTACAGATGCAAACAATAGCTGAAAGCTCCCTCTCCCCAAAAGTGAAACAAACACTACCATCCTTAAATACTTAAGATAAAAATGGTCACACTGAGCCTGCCCTGATGGCCTAGTGGTTAAAGTTTGGTGCTCACTGCTTAGGCAACCCAGGTTCACTTCCCGGTAACGGAACCACACCACCCATCTGTCGGTTGCCATGCTGTGGCGGCAGCTCACATAGAAGAACTAGAACAACTTACAACTAAGATATACAACCATGTACTGGGGCTTTGGGGAGGATGAAAATAAAGGTCATTCTGACACGAACAACAGCCACTTAGAGTCCATTTTTCTTGGTTCTAGGCTCCTTCAGAATAGCCAGCCAGTACAGGAAATGAAGACAGAACTGTCACAACACATCACAAGCATCTCTAAGATCCAGTGACTTCATCGCCCCTTTCTTCACTGTGATTCCAGCAATGGCGGTCATGACCTGACAATTCTATCATCACAAAGACTTGTAACCATTCTCTTTTCCAGTATCACATTCACTCTTTAAGACCAAAGCGTCATTCACTGACAGCCTACCTGCATCAAGATTATAAGTGCCCGGAGGCCAAGGATTCCAATTCAACTTAGAAAAGAACTGTCTCATTCATTTACCTTCCTGCTGCAATCAGCACGGAAGGTACAGTAAGGTTTTCCCCTAGAACTTGGAAGAAATGTGTCACTAAGTGCTGATTCAAAATCTGATCAACTAATAATGGATGAGAGAGCAGGTAGAAGCAGAAGTCCTCATAGCAAAAAGGTAAAAACCCAGGGCCTGGAAACCAAGGCAATTGATTTGCTAAGGTATTGGAATCTAGTGTTACGTGAATGGTTATATCACCTTAACCAATTAGATCTAGTGTGGTGAGTCTTATGGACCCCAAAGAGTAAGAATGTCAGTATTTCTAAACTGCCTAGGACAAAGAGCTCTGTCAACTCAAGAACTGACATCTCTGGGGTTGAGTTATACCTTCCACCATCAGGTTTGCATAGCTGAGTGACCCTAGCTATGAAGATAATTTGATTCACTCTTCTGGCTCAGTTGTCATATTGTTGATCAGCCTTTTTTTTTTTTTTTTTTAATTTCGTTTTTTCTTTTTTTGTGTGTGAGGAAGATCAGCCCTGAGCTAACATCTGCCAATCCTCCTCTTTTTGCTGAGGAAGGCTGACCCTGGGCTAACATCCATGCCCATCTTCCTCCACCTCATATGGGATGCCGCCACAGTATGGCCTGACAAGCGGTGCATTGGTGTGTGCCTGGGATCCACACCAGCAAACCCTGGGCCACCGCAGTGGAGCGGGCGCACTTAACCACTTGTGCCACCGGGCCGGCCCCATGATCAGCCTTTTAATAAATTTAGATTTCCATATAAATTTTTATGCAAGGGGAGAATGGCTAGGCCAGCTGACTTGATGATCTGTTTCCCTTAATTTTAATCATCAATTTATACAAATGGAAAAGTCTAACCAGGATTTCTGTGACTTAAGTTTTGGACTCTATAGTTTACAGGAGAAAACCACCCTGAATTGCATGTTAATGCTGACTCGTCCAGTTTTCTCTATCAGCTGGCCTGAACTTCACAATCTCATACCTTGTACGTAGTTTTGTTGACTCTATTTGCTGCAATGTTGTGATAGTTGTTCATCATAAACTGTAAAGTATTAAGGATGCTGTTGTAAAGAAAAACTTTTAAAAGGCACATAGGCTATTTTGTGAGGAGGAAAACACTCAGAACTGCTGTAGTCCTCTTACAATGATGAGGGGGACAAATTTAAAGACAAAAGCCAACACAATGAGGATGGCAGACGAGGAAAAACCTTCTCATCTGGGTCCTTCAACATTGCTGAATTGATCTTAGAGCCACCTGTACGAGTCGGGATCGGATCAGAGAGGCAGACTGCTGAGAATGACAGAGAATGAGGATTTATTATAGGGATTCAACCTTACACAACTGTGAGCACTGGTGAGGAAGCGGATGCCAGGCTGTCCCCTCTGCATCTGAAGTGACTGAAGTCACTGTAGGTCGGAAGTGCCAGCCATCAGGAAGGAGAGCTGGACGTGGAGTGAAGATGAACTGGAATCCACAAGAACAAACTGGAAGCCGCACCTGTCCCCAAGGGCCTCCCAAGTTAACGCCGTGGGTGACCTGCAAGAGAAGCTGGTGCCCATTGCCATGAAGCCAGCCGCACGCACACCTGGCCAGGACTCTGTGAGGCTGAGGGAGGAACCTGACAGGAGCTGGAAGAGCTGCAGGCCCAGGGAGCAGTTGCTGGTTTCTGCTAGCTCACCTTTCTGGCCTGGGGTAATATTTGCCAGCCAGCACAGCGCCTGGGGCCATACCCTGCCCTGACGAGCATAAAATAAACAGCTGCTCCTTCATTTCTGCCCATCAAATCTGGTGCAAATTTCTCTTGTGACCAACTCCAATCTAGAATCACACAGAGAAAGGATTCCGGGAAATGTACCTCCAGTTTAGCTAAATGGGCACAATACAAAGCCAGCATACCGCCTATCACTGAACTCAACGTCGTGTGTGAGAGGCCACTTCAGTGTTTACAGTCTGCACCAGCATGCAGCTCACATGTATGTCGATTAGGAGGGTTTGCCTACAAGTTCAAAATGCCTCATTGTGACTATAGATAAATCACAGCACTAAGAGAAAGGTTTATCAACTCCCACCATTAGTGGCTAAAAATACAGACTCATAGATGTAAGACACGAATTAAGCAAAATTTGCTAACTTCAGTAATAACCATTTACCAACACGCACTTGTCCCCAAGGACCACGACTGGTCTAAGGATGCCTTCTACGACTATCACTCATTAAGAGGCAACATGGACAATAGAACAAGTATTCATTTATTTTTTTTAACTTTAGAACGTAAAAGATTCTTGGATTTATATAACCTTTCATGTGAAATGTTTACCTGTATTTGAGGATCAAAAACTCCCCGTTAACCTTGGAAGCAACAATACTCCCTTTAATTATTACATTTTTCTAATCCTCTTGTTTAAACTGCTTTTCACACCATGTAAATACGTTTTTTTTTTTTAATGTTTCAAATGCAACTTAAGTTTTTGGCTATAAAGTGGTGCCCTCCTTGTGCTTCTCCAGTCACTGTCTTTCATAAGCAAGACTGCTTATTCTTCACGAACCTGAAAAACAGAATATCAGTGTGTTCTGTGAGAGTCCTGTGACTTTCAGCAGTGGAACACACGCCCAGAACCAAGCCCAGTCCTTTCTAGAGATAAGCAGGCCTTAGCCAACTCTTCATTAGCTTCCAAGGGAGGCAGAGAATTGAGGAAATTATCTGTACTATGGAAAGCAGACCCCGGTAATTCATGTAGGCGAGCTCGATCACTCCTCGCCTTGCCGGTGAAGGCAGCGCCCTCTACAGAAGACCCCATGGGGGAAAGACTAGCCACATCACCAATTTGCTCCACAGCCCCGACCCAATTCTATCAGAAAACCTTTTCCTCGTGACAGCTGAGAGATTTTCAGGCTTTCCTTCTGTGACTGGGAAACAATTAGTCATTGCACTGCCAAGGACAGTTTTCCTATTCATCTCTGGCCTCTCAGAAGCAATTTCTGCTACACTCATTTTATTCTTTGTTGGAAACAACTGTGTCAAAGTCGAATGCATTACATCTGTTGTGGAGGCCCTTCGACCTCCTGCAGCTGAGTGCAATTGCAGCACATGTGAGGCATTCTCCTAAACAAATCCATTCTAGGGGGTTGTGGGCGGGCTCTGCACAGAAGACCCCAAATCCAATGCCATAACACTTCTCAAATTGAGGCCAGAGTTCAATCCACTTAACCTGACCTCTCCATATAGGCCTTATCCTTGAGACAGCTATTCAGGCATCAATAAGAAGTCTCCGGAGTCTGCCCATGACTCATGCTTCTCACGTTTAGATCCAAATATATTCAACATAACTAACTTTTAATCTCTCCTTCAAAAGAGATTCTTTTGACCTCAAGGTAATATTTATTATTGGCAACCCTATCTACTTATCTTGCAGGGTGATTAGTAATTCATTTACAATAAATAAGAAAGAGGACCAGGCACGTACCAAATTTTAAAAAATGAAATGATGGTGCCTATCTGTACTAGGCACTGTGCTAAGTGCTTTTTAGGCATTCCATGAAGGATATCCAATCTCCTGTAATCTGCTTCTCCTAAAGCCAGATTTCATTTAAAAACTATGTGTTCCTGGGAAAATCTCAGCAAGGAAGCTGAGGTTACCCTGACTGCTACGGTCTGTGTCCCCCAAATTCATATGCTGAAATCCTAACCCCCTGGTGATGGTATTAGGAGGTGGGGCCTTTGGGAGATGATTAGGTCATGAGGGTAGAGTCCTCATGAATGGGATTAGTGCCCTTACAAAAGAGACCCCAGAGAGCTTTTCTTACCCTTTCCACTACATGAGGTTACAAGGAGAAAAAGGCCATCTATGAGGAAATGGCCCTCACCAGATATTGAATCTGCTAGCACTATGATCCTGGACTTCCCAGCGCCTAAAACTGTGAGAAATAAATATCTGTTGTTTACAAGCCACCCAGTCTCTGTTGTTCTGTTATAGCAGCCTGAGCAGAGTAAGACACTGACGCCGCCAAGCCTAGAGTTCAGTGTTCTTTGTCACTCTGCTACTTTGCCAGGAAAATTAGGGAAGAGGCCGCTACTATTGGATCAGAACAGCAGTTTCATGGACCACAGGGATGTAGAAAGTTCCTTTCTCTGTGTTTCAGGGTAGAAAGCAGGACTCTCGCATTTGTTGTCCTCCACTGCCTCAATTTTCCACCTGTCTAGGTGGTACGGACTCAGGTACTTGTCCACCATAGAAAGAGTTCATTCAGAATTTCAAGCAGATGCTTCTGTGCTTTTTAAATCCTCTTTGGTCCCTGGACTCCTGACTGTCCTACACAAATGAATCTAGGCCCTGGAGCTCAGCCTGCAAGTTAACCCAGAAATGAGCATTTGAGAAATATAAATACAGTGTGCATCCTCCTCAAATGCTTAGCACTTCATCCTACCTGGACAAGTAGGAGTTAGTAAATATGGAAAGATTTTATAGAACCTGTTTTAGGTTCTATCGAGACCGAAACACACATGCTTTAAGAGTTAGGACAGAGTTGAAAATCCGACGTACCTTTTTTCCAAACTCTTTTGCTTTAATCTTGAGTTTATTGACTTGAGATTCTGCTATCTCTGCCCTTTCCTTAGCTGCGTTCAGCTCATGTTGTTGCTTCTTATACTTAGAAAGATATTGATTGGCTTGTGCTTCCTATAAAATAAAAAATGAAAAAAAAAAGAAACCCCTGTGCCTACATAGTCATATTTTTTTCGACTCTGATACGAGAAAGTTGAAAAATGTGGAAGGAATCTAAACTTCTGAGTACTGAATGGAATATCATATTTTGGTATGATATATAGGGATTCAGACTTTCTAGCAGGCACAGGATCCATTTTTATAACTGTTGTTCCCTGGAAATAGAAAACATGGTCGGCACTTTCCACCAACTGGATATAGTTCAACTTTCACAGATTTGTGATAGAATAATCACAATTGTTTGTTTTGTAATCAGTGCAACATCCTATTCTACCTCTCGGTGATGGGGGTTTGTCTTTACAATTATATGGGGTAACAGGTAATTATTAGACATAGCAGTGTTTTAGCCCAAATCATTTACATAATCAATTCAAAACCCCTCAAGAGAGATGATTATTAGGCATAAATCAATATATACGGTACTTATCAATTACATTCCACGTAGCTATGGATACTAATCCAGGGTCGGCAAGTACATTTCAAGTGGTGGTGGTGATGTCCACAGCCATGTCCAGGCTTATCAGGAAACAGGACTGTGAACTGCATTTATGCTCACCCAAGGTTTTAGGGTGAGGAAGGCCCCAGGGTGATTACTCAACCAAAAATTTGCCATCTCTACATGATTCCATGCTCTTACTTGGCTCATTTTTTGCAATGCACATGGTTGGGTGTAACCATAAGGTCGAGGAAGAGAGCTCTGGCTCCCTGGAGGGAAAAGTAGCGCAAATTTTTACCATGGGTGATAATTCTAGCTTGAGAAAAAACAGAGAATGAACAGACTTTAAGGTGAGCTGGTCCTCTCTGATAAGCTGCTCCCCTAGCTCAGGGCACATATCTCCGTTAATCAAAAACCATGGCTAGGAAATTCATGAGGCTGCAACTGTGTCAGTCACTTACCACTGTCTCGATTTGCTGCTTGTAACTTTGCACTTTGAGCTGAAGATTATCCATCAGAGTCTGCATCCTGCTCAGATTTTTCTTGTCTTCCTCTGCCTGAAATGCACAGGTATGTATGTGAAGGTGATTTGAAGGATCCGGCAACTGCATTGGGAGTAGCCTCATGTGAGGAAATAAGAGTAAGGAGACTTGTTTAACACTACATTAGAGTGATGATTTGAAAACCAGTTTACCTCTACTCATCCCAAGTTCCAAGAAATTAATAAACACAGCTCTGTGCAATGACAGTCATTTCTTCTCATCCAACACAGAACTCCCAGCCTTCACTAAAATGGAATTTAAAGCCACTAGTTTCAATCCGGTCTTCATCCCTCCCATCCCAACCATCTTCCTGTGGTTTCTCAGTCCTGTCCCATCTACCAGACCCCCGCCTCCCCACCAATCAAACCAATGCTTCTCTTGAACTTTCTAATTGACCCTTGGCTTTGCGTAATGGAACTATAGGAAAGCTAAGTTTTCTAGAATTCTGGTGTGGACATCAGCAGAGACAGTGAAGAAAATTCTGCAAGCTGTGGGGACCATGTTGTGAGCATTCTCATTGCTTCTATTGCAACTCAGTCTTGGACTGGAGAAAGGAAATCGAGTGAGACAGTGTTTTTCAACAGTGCTCTGCAGAGCCTTAGGTATTGCAAGGAGAAAGGAGGGGAGAGGCAGGCAGGTAGGTAAGGCTCTGCATGTCCCGTGTTTTCCACACCCTTTTAGCTAGAATATCTCCACTTTGAAGCTGTTGAACTTCCCCAAAGAAAAAAGTGTCTCAACCAGCCGAGCTTGTGCACACGTTTGGTGCCCTGGTTTTTGCGGCTTCTGCCCAGGGGACACCCTTTGAAGGCTTGGCTCTGGTGGCCAGCAGGACTTATGTTCATGGGTCCCACGTGCTGCAACAAACAGAAACTGTTCTTAGTCAGCTATCCCCACCCCCCGCCAAGGTACAGTGCAGAAGCAGCAAACTGAAACACCCAGTCTTTCTATGAAAGAAGCCAATTTGTTTATCTTAGTAGCTGTGGCTCAAGGGCCAGGTTTCTAATTTAACACCTATCTAGGGACTACAATACTCTCCAGAGATCGAGGAGGTCTGAAGGTGCCACCTTCATGCTTTCCATCTGCGTGCCCCAGGTTGCTGGTATCTCCAAGAAAGGAGATTTTTGAATGAGTCTGGTGCCCTGGCTTTTGTGGCTGATGCCCAGAGGACACATCCCTTGATAGCCTGGCTCTGGTGGCCAACAGGGCTTGTGTTCACAGGTTCAATAGGATGGTAGCAAACAAAAAAACAGTTCTTAATTGGCTATCAATCCAAAGCTCAGCAGAAAGGGAACAGAAATGCCCATTTCCCAGTTTTCCCCTGAAAGAGGTATATTTGCATATTTTAAAAGCTCCTGCCTGAGGGTCTGGCTTCCAATCAGCCTGCATCTAGGTACTGACCAAGATTCCCCCCCTTTGAGACACTAACAGGTCTTGGACACCCTCAACTACTGGGAGCCAGTTAAGAACAAAGAAGCCTGCTTGGACAATCATAAAGTTCTCAGAGACAACCAACAGCTAGGGTCGGATTGAACAATAAGGATCATCTCCTGGATGAGACTATTCATTCAAGATTGGGAGAGGTAGATTTTTAGAGAGTTTAGATAGTTTTCTTAAATGCATAGAAACCAACACAGAACATCAAGGAAAATGAAGAAACAAAGGAATATGTTCCAGATGAAATAACAAGATAAAACTTCAGAAAAAGATGGAGGTAAGTGACTTACCTGATACAGATTTCAAAATAATGGTTATATAGATGCTCACCAACCTCAGGAGAACAACAAATGAACAAACTGAAAATTTCAACAAAGAGATAGAAAATACAAAAATGTACCAAACAGAAATCATAGAGAGGAAGAATACAATAACTGAATTGAAAAATACAATAGAGGGGTTTAAGAACAGACTAGATCAAGCAGAAGAAGGGATCAATGAACTTGAAGACAGGGTAGTAAAATTCATCCCATCAGAGCAGCAAAAAGAAAAAAGAATGAAACAGAGTAAAGATAGCTTAAGGGACTTATGGGACAACATCAAGCAGACCAACATTCACAGTATAGGGAGTCTCAGAAGAAGAAAAGAGAGCAAGGGGCAGAAAATTTATTTGAAGAAATAATGGCTGAAAACTTCCCTAACCTGGGGAAGGAAACAGACATCCAGATCCAGGAAGCCCAGAGAGTTCCAAATTAGATGAACCCAAGGAGGCCCACACCAAGACACATTATAATTAAACTGTCAAAAGTTAAAGACAAGGAAAGAATCTTAAAAGTACCAAGAGAAAAACAACTTGTTATATAGAAGAAAACTCCCATGAGACTATCGGATTTTTTTTCAGGAGAAACGTTCCAGGCCATAAGAAAGTAGCACAATATATGCAAACTGCTAAAAGAAAAATGTCAACCAAGCATACTCTACCCAGCAAAGTTGTCCTTCAGAATCGAAGGAGAGAGAAACAGTTTTCCAGAGAAGCAAAAGCTAGAGGAGTTCAGCACCACTAGACTAGCCTTATAAGAAATGTTAAAGGAACATCTTTAAGCTGACACAAAAGGCACAAATTAGCAACAGGAAAACATGAAAGTATAAATCTCACTGGTAAAGATAAATATATAGTTAAATTCAGTATAATCTAAGGTTGTAATGGTGGTGGGTAAATCACTTATAAATCTAGTATTAAGGTTAAAAGACAAAAATAGAAAAAAAACTATAACTACAAAAATTTGTTAATGAATACACAAGATAAAAATATATAAATTGTGACATCAAAAACATAAAATGTGGGCAGCAGGAGAGAGTAAAAATGTAGAGCTTTAGAATGCATTCAAACTTAAGTTGTTATCAACTTAAAATAGACTATTATAAATACAGGTTATTTTATGTTAGCCCCATAGTAACCACAAAGCAAAAACCTATAGTGGATACACAGAAGATAAAGGAATCTAAGCATGCCACTACAGAAAATCATCAAATCACAAACGAAGAAACCAAGAGAAGAAGAAAGAAAGAAAGGAATTACAAAACAGCCAGAAAACAATTAACAAACTTGCAGTAAGTATATACCTATTAATAATTAAATGTGAATGAACTGAATTCTCCAATCGAAAGACATAGAATGGCTGAAGGGGCAAAAAAAAAAAAAAAACGAGACCCATCTATCTGCTGCCTACAAGAGACTCACTTCAGATGTAAGACCACACACAGACTGAAAGTGAAGGGATGGAAAAAGATATTCCATGTAAATGGAAACCAAAATAAAGGTAGGGTAGCTATACTTATATGAGACAAAATAGACTTTAAGATAAAGAAGGTCATTATATAATGATAAAAGATTAATCCAAAAAGAATATATAACATTATAAATATTTATGCACCAACATAGGAGTATCTAAATATACAAAGCAAATATTAACAGACCTAAAGCGAGAAATAAACAGCAATACAGTAATAGTAGGGAACTTTAATACCCCACTTTTGTCAATGAATAGATCATACAGATAGAAAATCAATTAAAAAACATTGGCCTTAAACAACACAGTAGACCAGATGAACTTAACAGACATATACAGAACATTCCAAACAAAAGCAACAGAATACACATTCTTCTCAAGTGCACGTGGAACATTCTCCAGGACAGATCATATGTTAGGCCACAAAACAAGTCTTAATAAATTTAAATGGATTGAAGTCATATCAAGTATCTTTTCCAACCACAATGGTATGAAACTAGAAATCAAGTACAAGAAAAAAATGGGAAAATTCACAAATATATGGAGATTAAATAACATGCCACTGAACAACCAATGTGTCAAAGAAGAAATCAAAAGAGAAATCAAAAAATACCTTGAGACAAATGAAAATGGAAATACAACATATCAAAACATATGGGATGTACCAAAAGCAGTTCTAAGAGGGAAGCTCACACTGATGAACACCTAAATTAAGAAACAAGAAAGATCTCAAATATACAACCTAATTTTAGATCTCAAGGAACTGGAAAAAGAAGAATAAATGAAGTCCAAAGTTAGTAGAAGGAAGGAAATAAAGATGAGAGTGAAAAGAACTAGAGATTAAAAGACAGTAGAAAGATCAATGAAACTAAGAGCTGGACTTTTTAAAAAGATAAACAAAATTGACAAAACTTAGCTAGACTCACCAAGAAAAAAAGAGGATTCAAATAAATAAAATAAAAAATGAGAGAGGAAACATTACAACTGATTCCACAGAAATACAAAGGATCATAAGAGACTACTATAAACAACTATTCTCCAAAAAATTGGACAATCTAGAAGAAATGGATAAATTCCTGGAACATACAACCTACCAAGACTGACTCATGAAGAAATAGAAAACCTGAAGAGACCAGTTACTAGTAAGGACATCGAATCAGTAATCAAAAACCTCCCAACCAACAAAAGTCCAGAACCAGGTGGTTTCACTGCTGAATTCTAAAAACATTTAAAGAATTAGTACCAATCCTTCCCAAACCCTTCCAAAAAATAAGAGAGGAGGGAACACTTTCAAACTCATTTTATAAGGCCAGCATTACCCTGATACCAAAACCAGACAAGGACGCTATAAAAAAAATAAAACTACAGGCCAGTATCCCTGATCAACATAGAAGCAAAAATCCTTAACAAAATATTAGCAAACCAAATTAAACAATACATTAAAAAAAACACATACACCACGATCAAGCGGGATTTACCCCAGGGATGCAAGGATTGTTCAACACCTGCAACTTAACCAATATGACACACCACATTAACAAATGAATGATAAAAATCATATGATCCTCTCAACAGGTGCAGAAAAAGCATTTGACAAAATTCAACATTCATCCATGATAAAACTTCAACAAAATGAGTCTAGCGAGAATGTACCTCAATGTAATAAAGGCCATATATGACAAACCCACAGCTAATATCACATTCAATGAAGAAAAACTGAAAGCTTTTCCTCTAAGATCAAGAACAAGACAAGGACCCCCTCCTCTTGCTGCTTTTATTCAACATAGTATTGGAAGTCTCAGCCAGAGCAATTAGGCAAGAAAAAGAAATAAAAGGCATTAAAATTGGAAAGGAAGAAGTAAAACTGCCTCTATTTGCAGATGACATGATATTATATACAGAAAACCCTAAAGACTCCACCATAAACTGTTAGAACTAATAAACGGACTTAGTAAAGTTGCAGAATACAAAATCAATATACAAAAATCAGTTGCATTTCTGTACACTAATATCAAACTATCAGAAAGAAATTAAGAAAGAGAAATTAAGAAAACAATCTCATTTACAATTGCATCAAAAAGTATAACATAGGCATAAATTTAATCAAGGAGGTGAAAGACCTATACACTGAAAATGATAAGACATTGAATAGATAAATTGAAGAAGACACAAATAAATGGAAAGATATTTCATGGACTAGAATAATTAATATTGTTAAATTGTCCATACTATCCAAAGCAATGTACAGATTCAATGCAATCCCCTATCATAAATCCAAAGGCGTTTTTCACAGAAATGGAACAATCAATCCTAAAATTTGTATAGAACCACAAAAGACCCCAAATAGGTAAAGCAATCTTGAGAAAGAAGAACAAAGCTGGAGGCATCACACTTCCTGATTTCAAACTATATTACAAAGCTATAGCATTCCAAACAGTATGGTATTGGCATAAAAACAAAAACATAGACCAATGGAACAGAATAGAGAGCCCACAAACAAACCCACACTTGTATGGTCAATTAATTTATGACAAAAGAGCCAAGAATATACAATGGGGAAAGGACAATCTTTTCAATAAATGGGGTTGGGAAAACTAGACAGCCACATGCAAAACAAACAAAAAAAAGTAACTGTACCACTATCTTACACCATACACAAAAATTAACTCAAAATGGATTAATGACTTTAATGTAAGACCTGAAACTATAAAATCCTAGAAGAAAACATAGGGAGTAAGCTCCTTGATACTGGCCTTGGCAATTCTTTTTTGGATTTGACACCAAAAGCAAAGACAACAGAAGCAAAAATAAATAAGTGAGACTACGTCAAACTAAAAAACTTCTGTATAGCAAAGGAAACCACCAACAAAATGAAAACGCAACCTATGGAATGTGACAGAATATTTGTAAATCATGTATACAATAAGGGGTTAATATCTAAAACACATAAAGAACTCATATAACTGAATAGCAAAAAAACCCAAAAATCTGATTAAAAGGTGGGCAGAAAATCTGAATAGACATTTTTCAAAAGAAGACATACAAATGGCCAGCAGGTACATGAAAAGGTGCTCAACATCACTAGTCATCAGGGAAATGCAAACCAAAACCATAATGAGACATCATCTCACACCTGTTAGAATGGCTATTATCAAAAAGACAAGAAATAAGTGTTGGTGAGAATGTGGAGTAAAGGGAATCCTGGTGCACTCTTGATGGGAATGCAAATTGATGCAGCCACTATGGAAAACAATATGGAGTTTCCTCAAAAAATTAAAAATAGAACTACCATATGATCCAGTAATTCCACTGCTGGATATTTATCTGAAGGAAACAAAATCACTATCTCGTATCTGCATCTCCATGTTCACGGCAGCATTATTTACAATAGCCAAGACATGGAAACAACCTAAGTGTTGGATGAATGGATACAGAAAATGTGGTATGTATATACCACGGAATATTATTCAGCCATAAAAAAGAAGGAAATTTTGCCATTTGCAACAACTTGGATGGACCTTGAGGGCATTATGCTAAGTGAAATAAATCAGTTGGAGAAAGACAAATCATATATGATTTCACCTACACATGGAATCTAAAAAAACCGAACTTACAGAAACAGAGAACAGACTGGTGGTTGCCAGAGGTGGGGGTGAGGGGGCAGTGGGGAAAATGAGTGAAGGTAGTCAAAAGGTACAAACCTCCAGTTATAGGATGAATAAGTCCTGAGGACTTATGTAATGTACAGCATGGTGACTACAGTTAACAATACTGTATTGTATATTTGAAAGTTGATAAGAGGCTTCTTATCACAAGAAAAAAAATTTGTAACTATGTGTGGTTATGGATGCTAACCAAACTTGTTGTGATAATCATTCACAATGTAAATATATATCAAATCATTATGTTGTATACCCAAAACTAACACAATGTAACAGTCAATTATATCTCAATATAAATAAATAAATGTAGGTTTAACCAAGCTGCTTCTATTGCCTAGAATGCTCCCCCCTACCTTAATGTACAATCTGACAGTAGATAATTAATTACTAATTTTAAGCTCACTAACGTAGGGACCAACAATATATAAGGAATGACATGGTTAGGGAAATGAGACAAATCCATTTTTTAAATAAAATCTCTTCTCTGTTTACATCTGCTTATTTCCCTACCTCTCAGGCTTAAGAAATTTGAAAATTCATATAATTATGTGTTTATAAGAAGTTCTAAAACCAACAGAGGTTTAGTTGCTTAAAACCAATTTACTGTGTGAGTAAACTGACTGTGTGGTAAAAGAGGCCACACAGAAGAAAACGGGGAAATGCTGGAGGTGGTTGTGATGTTAATGATGCTCCTCCCACCTGGGCAGCAGAGCCTCTGACCTTAGGCCCGGGTTCCCGTCTCAGCTCTGAGGTTAAGTAACTGCAGCAGCCACGGTTGTGCTCTGTTTGGGTTTCCCTTCAAGCAAAGAACTAGCCATTCAACCATGAGGAGTGCAGTTCCCTGAAAACCTCCAGCTTTCGGATCTGCCCCAGCATCGTCCCTGAGATCACACACTCCCCAGGCAGCACCCCTCACCCCCACCCAGTAACTAGGCACAGTAGAGTTACGAGGGTCCGGACATTTCCGCCCAACATGGGACTCCTTTATGGGCAATCTTGGTGCTGGAGACTTGCTCGGAGCTGCACGCAGTCTGAGGCTCCTTCTAGCCAATCCTCCTTCCTTCACCCTCTCCCTTCACAGGGGTCAGACTCACACTGGGGTCTGAAGGCTTTCTCTGACCCATCCTGCTTGCTCTCCCTTTATCTTTCCCAGGTGTTACCTCCAATAAAGAATACCCTGTACTTGTAACTCCATTCTGGCCTCTGGTTCCCGGAGAACCCACCTGAGAACAGATTTTATTTCCTTATCCCTAAAAATGAAGATACTATATCTGTAATTAGATTTGTAGGGATTATATAACATCTACACACAGATCTCTGAATGTAGGAAGCAACCATGAAATGGAGCAGGCGAGTGGAGAGTGAGGGGCAGAAAAAGTCTTTACCTTCTACAACAATTTTCAGTTCCTAATCTTATGTCCTGCTTTATAGCACATTTTTCCAGGCACTGGAGAGAGAAAATAGGATGAGTTGCCAAATGCTAGAGGGACATACGGGGGAAGACAAATGCTCCATGGGGACTGGCCATAGAACTACGGCGGATGGGGGTCATATGCTCTCCAGCGTAGTAGGATCTTCGCAGAGGATTTTTCCTAGGAAAGGAAAACTTTCAAAATGACACTTTCAATTGGCACCTAGGATGTACCATCACAAAACACCCTGCTTCACGGTCCTGATGGTTACTTTGATTATATTTGATGTTAAACATGTTGAATTGACTCAGCATCTACTTTGAGTACTTTAAAACCAGGCATTGAGATCAAGGAAAGTGGAGGGCTCTCTAATGTCTCTTTAAACTTACAGGGTCTATCCTAATATCTTGCATAAAATAGGGTTCAATAGGTGTTATCTGATTTGATGGCAGAAAATCATGGCATAATTGAATAGATATACTCTAAGCATTATGCAGATACTTGGAAGACATTAAGAAATACAGCTCCTTACTAGCACATAGGGAACACTAAGATTATTGCGATAAAGAAACAAAGATAAAACACAATAGAACAAGAATGCCTTCCTTGGGACAATGAAAAGCAAAAAAGTATAGCTTTAGTGTTTTGTTCTATAATGAAGTTGTTTACAGAAGAAAACAGTAAGAATAATCCATAGGAAAATAAACAGAAGAAAACCCCAGACATTATTAACAAGCAGCATTTCATTCCTTCAACATGGGTGCCCCCCCCAGGCCTCCCTCAAAAGAAGAGTAGACCAGCACGTCCTCCATGTTCCCCAGGTATTTACTTCCTTAGCCACACAGACCATGGCTCACTCTTCAGTGGCTTTGATAATACCCAGCCTGATCTAAAGAAGTGTCAGACGAACTCATCTTAGAAAAGAACCACTTATTGAGCAAAGAAGAACTGTGCAAGAAGCTCATTTCATCATAATTAGCCCAAGATGATGCTTCTGAAGTGCTCTGCTTTCTTATCAACACTGTCCTTCCTGAAGACTTTGACACATCTAAGGACTCAGCCGTCGGGACCAGAATCTGGACCCACAGATCTTGCATCAGTACTGTCACAGTTGCTGTAAAAATGGGTGCCTAGAATGAGTTTGCCTTTTTACTGTAGCAAGCTACATTGTGTGGCGGGAGAGGGCCTAGAATGGCCTTTGGCATGTGTTTGACGACTGAAATATGTGCACCTGCTCTGTGCCAGGAAGATGGAGGCCCTGGGGAGGGAACAGTACGTGCCTCTGCCGTCTGGACTCTATGTTCTACTCCATTTGAAGAAAAGGGGAGAAAGGATAGAAAACGAAAACAGAAGTGAAGGAGGGGGCTGGCCCTGTGGCTTAGCAGTTAAGTGCGTGCGCTCCACTACTGGCGGCCCGGGTTCGGATCCTGGGCGCGCACTGACACACTGCTTCTCCGGCCATGCTGAGGCCACGTCCCACATACAGCAACTAGAAGGATGTGCATCTATGACATACAACTATCTACTGGGGCTTTGGGGAGAAAAAGGGGAAAAGAAAACAAAAGGAGGAGGATTGGCAATAGATGTTAGCTCAGAGCCGGTCTTCCTCAGCAAAAAGAGGAGGATTAGCATGGATGTTAGCTCAGGGCTGATCTTCCTCACAAATAAAAAAAAAAAAGAAGTGAAGGAGTATATTGCTACTTTAGAAATGCCTTAGTTACTGGTAAGAAGTCTGCCTACCTCTTTCCAGTTACTCGCTTGACACCAATGTTAGTCAGCAGGAAAACAGAGTCAGAAGGCTTGGGGAAGAGGGGGCCTCTTGATAGCATTTGCTTTGTTTCCACCTGGCACCAGCACCAGACAGAGTCCTGAGTGGCCTGGAGTGTTTGTGCCACCAGAAAATAGGAATGGAAATGTCCCCTGCTCCAATTTAGTCAGCGTCCCCTGGAACCTGGGCGCTGAGTAGCCACCCCAGTCCCCGCCAGTCAGTTCATTTACACATTGTTCTCACTCAGCCTCTCACAGGAAGGCATCTTTCTGAAAGTGCTGCAGACACTATTTGTAAAAAAAACAAGGACGGTATAAACAGCTCTTCACTTCTAATTGCAACTTGCCACTCACATTTTGCTTCCTGAGAGCTCTGGAAAGGGACGGCCCAAATTACTAATAGCAGAGGAGCTGGAAGGGTGAGTCAGAGTCTACTGCCAAGCGAGAGCGAGGATGGAGAGGGAGCTGCAGGAGGCCTAGAAGGCCGTCTCAGGCTGAAGGAGCACATTCTTCCAGGATTCTTCCTGGAATAGAGCCCAGCCAGACAAACAGGGGGAGGTTTCCTGGCGTACCTGATAAGTCAGCTCTTTGATGCATCGCTCAAGCCTGCGGGCTCCCCTCTGGGCCTCCGCGGTGCGGCGGACTTCGCCCTCCAGTTGGCCTTCCAGTTCACGAACCTGCAACCAACCATGATCTCAGACCACAGGCTGGCAGCCAGCAAGCCAGGCTGTTGCTGTATTTGCCTGTTGGCACGATCATTTGAAACAGAGGGAAATCACCAAGGGAAGATGTGTCCACTCTCCTTCTGACCGTGGTTGAACAGGGAAACCTCTCTGGGAAAACTGCCTCTCCAAAAGTGAGTTGTTTGAACTATGCAAGTTCATAAAAGGACTGGTTAGACTCTGAGGGATGTGAAAGGTTAATCCATGCAGAGGTGATAAGCTTCCCCTCTTAGATTATAAAATCACACACACACACGTATGTATGAATGTAGGCAAGTATATGGGGAGAATAAGCTATATACAGCACACTTCAAGGATTCAGCCGATGTACCACCTGATCTGAAGCTTCTTTCTCCATGTTCAGCTCGGACTCCCTAAAGAAATCAGACCCTGAGTCACACATATGTCACACACAGCCCCACAGCCCTGCCTGTCTCCAAACCCAGCTTGGGAGAGCTATTTTGCACACTAGCAATCTGCCTGTAGCCTTATAGAATTATACAAACGAGGTTAACAACATTCATCCAACACATATCTGATGCCCACTACACACCAGACCCGGGGGGTGGTGGAGATGCAGCAAAGCAAAGATCTCTCCCCTGTGGAAGCGTAGACTCTAAAGAGGGGAAACACACAAACAAAATAAAGTAAAATACAGAACAAGTTAGATGTGATAAGTGACATGGAGAGGAATAAAGCGGGAAGCGGGGTAGGGAGTTGAGGGGGAAGGGTGCTGGCTGCCCCTTCTCTTCCCCCAGACATCCATGGCTCTCTCCCTGCCTTCTTGACACAAATGCCGCCTTCTCAGTGGGGTTTCCTGACAACCACCCCTTTAAAACTGCAAAGTGGCGATGCCCTGAGGTAAGAATGTGCCTGGAATGTCTGACCCCACCGCTTCCTATCCCCCCACCCTCCCCCAGTTTAGCTGTACTTGCCCCCTTGTTCTTCTTCAGAGGTATAAGGCGGGCAAGGGGGGGCGGGAGAGTCAGCAGGTGTGAAGTTCCTTGTGCTTGAAGCCCATTAAGAAAATCGTCTGGCCCCCTTTCAGATAGAAACCTAACACAGCTGTGTCAGTTGGGACACGAGACTAACACAGGTCCTCTTCCACTTTTTTAAGTACTTACAGTTTTGCTGTGTTTTTTTTTAAGCGATTAAACACCTCAGGGAAAAATCGCTTTATTAAATTTAGCAAATCCTAGACATCATATAATTCCACCTGTAAATATTTCTTTATGTAATTCTAATAGCTAACGGTATGATGATGATGTTTTTAAGGAAATTAACTATAATTCCTTAGTATCATTTGATATTCAGGAGCTCATTGCTACTGAGTCATCCTTGGTTCTAGGCCTTAACAGCAATTGGAAATAAAATAAAATTCTGCAATCTTAAATTTGAGTTGGAAATACCAGTATCATATATGTATTTTTTTAGGAAAAAAAGGCATAGTGTAAGTTCTTTGATTTTATACTTAAATGCTTTTTCTCTCATACTAAAATCTTGGTTCTTGTATATGTTGTTGGATAAATAATTATATTAGTGTTATTGCTAGTAGCAATAATAAGATATTGTTATTTTGAAACTACAAGTGCGGTTTGCTTTATTTGCTATTTTTTGTTTTGTGCTTAGATATATTCCATAAGGAATGTACAGACAAAACACTATGTTTACAAGTCACTGGGAATAACTGTTCTTTGTGTGTATTTTATGGCCCCCAACTTGATATACAGTTAGTTTCATTTGCTTCTAATTGTGTTAAAATTTTAGGGATTGCTTTTTCTGTTTGATTTCAACCTGTTTTTTAATTACGAAGCATATAAATGTTTTATATGATTCTGCAATCAAAACAATGAAACAAGTTACAGTCAGGAGGTCTAACTTTCACCTCTGTGGTCTCCTATGAGTAGCTATTTTTATTAGTCTTTGTTTTATCCTGTCGTTATTCTTTTTGAAAATATAAGCAAGTGTGTACATCTGCTCATATTTCCCCTCTTTTTTGCACAAGAGGTTGTATCATCCCCACATTGCCTGCACCTTTTATCATCATTATATTGCTAGCCATGATCTCCAGGACGTATTACAGACTCTTCCTCATTCCTTTTTAATCAGCACGATCATATGGATATACCATAAATGTGCCTTGGTGTTCCATTGTAAGGATATAACATAAATGTGCAAAGACAACACTATTTTTCAGAGGCCCTTCTGAGCCATCAAATCCCAGTCAAATATTCTTTCCACCCTTGTAGCATTTGTCACATGACCTGTACATTGTCATTGAAATTGATTCAGTAATTTTAAAAATTCTATTTTCAAGATATGTCTTCTATTTGTTTTTAAGCTCCCTGAAGCTGACATCATTTCTGTCAGCCCTTACTATGTCTCCACTACGTCTTTCTTGATCCTGGATTTAGTGGTTTCCCTTCTCCTTCCCTGGCTGTGAGGACATGGCATTCTCTGCAGAGGAAACAACGGGAGCAAAGGCACAGAAGCGGGACTGTGCAGGGGAGTTGGAAACAGCGCGGCCCTGGCGAGGCAGAGCCTAGAGCTGGGAAGGGCGAGTGGGTGGAGATGCCTTCTCACTCAGCAGGAAGAGGGAAGGCAGATTTCATCCGGTCCAAGAAAAGTCCTATTGGGTGGCCCAAAGTCAAGCGAAAATGAATGAATATATGGAGATCGGACACTCAAAGACCTGAAAGTGCTAAAAGCAAAAGTAACGAGGGAGGCAGGGAATGTCTGGTGCGACGTTCCAGGACAATAAGGCCTTGAATTGGGAGTGGTCAAGACCCCATGATGACCCAGGCAAACTCCTACCCTGGATTCCAGTTTCTGGATTTGCTTTCTACTCCCCATCAGGGCAGTCTGCTCAGCTTCATCCAGCCTTTTTTGTAAGTCTTTAATTGTCTGCTCCATATTCTTTCTCATCTTCTCCAGGTGGGCGTTGGTGTCTTGCTCCTTCTTCAGTTCTTCTGACATGTTTGCTGCCTAGAAAAGAAGGAAAGGGACTGAGACAACCCAGCAGCCAATGGATCTTAACATGTCCACCCACAGCCTTCAGTTCCGGATCTGAGTAGATGTCACGGCTTGCCTCTGTATATTTAATCTCTTCCCACCACGCTCTCCCTAACCTCTGCAGCCCTCAAGTTTGTTAATGACAAGGCAATCAAGATAGCGGCAGCTACTGAGGAGCCTGGGGTGAGGGGTGGTGGAAACAGTCCAGAGATGAAGTGCCATATAAACATGCTTACACAACACTTGCATTGAAAGAAAGATGACCAACTGAAGCCACAGCTTTCAAGTGAATAAAGCACCAGAACACATCCTGTAACATCACGCACCTGGAAAATTGTGGAGGCGTGCCTACGAAAATCTTCACATCTCCCTTCTATAATTCTGTGATTTACAACTGCAAACAAGTTTAGGCTTCAGGAACTTGGCAGCAACAGATGCTCTCAGTGCCAATAAACTGGCACAAGGAAGGTTAATTCTCGCTAGTGAAGCCTGCTCTTGGCTTTGGCTATGCGTACAAGGGCTTGGTGTCTCCACACAATTATTAAGGACTGTTTCATGAATCTCTCAGTGCATTTAATGCTAGAACACTGCCCTCCCAGCCAAAGCTCCTCTGTCTGTCAGGTTACCAACCATCTGTATAATTTAAGTGTGAGACTCTGTGCAGATGGTGAGGGCAAAGAATGAATTACGGAGGCAACTCTGGGCTCTGCCGTGTAGGGTTGGGACTCAGAGATGAACTATTGGAGAATTGAAGGGTGGGAGGAAGAAGAAGTGAGTTCATTTTTCAACATTGTCAAGAAAATCTTATAAAGGCAAGGTTAAGCAGATAGAGTTTTCATACTGTGTGACTGCATAAATTTACCAGGCAGGCGTAGAAGCTCTTTTTATTCCTTTCTATGTGGATTTTCATAAATGTTAAGCATATTATTTTTCCCTTGGCCATCAAACATGCTCCAGCTTTCACACACCTCTTTTCCGTCAGAGAGCAGAAGTGTCTGCCTCGATACAAAATGGCCGAGGGATGGGCACGACTCTCTATTCTTATAGGGGGCAGGATTCTACAGTGACCTGACAGCTAGGATTTGGTGCAAAGGTTTTATTTAGCTCCCCAAGTGCTAAATAACTCGGGCAAATATAGATACAAGCTCTTCCTCTCCTCTGAATTTTAAAACAACTAATGTAAAATCTAATTAAATATCTTGTCCCCCCAGTTCCCATACCCTGTTTAGCAAGAGGATCAGCTTCCATTCGCACAGCAAGGTCAGGCCTGCTGCCACGGTTATGCATTTGACGGACTACATGAAATCACTTGATGCGGAAGGGGTGAGTGGAGGCTGGCATCAAGCCCAGGCTCTGTTCAGCAAGCCCAGGGCCTCCATACACACACTTGCCCCTTCACCCTCCTTCTGTGAACTGTTTCTGCTAAGTGCTGGGTTCTGCTTGCTCTGTCCTTTGAGAGAAGCATGCAACTGCCCACAATGGGTGCCCCAAGGGTAGCCTTTCTCTAGTTCCCACAAAGGTGTAGTCAAGGCTGGCAGCCAATCCTGAGCTTAGCGTCATTTAGGGAAAGCACCGCCATCAACAATTTTACACTTGCAAATAAAGAAGGTACAGCCCTGAAGCCCTTCTTCACCAACTTGAGTCTGCTACTCAAGCCATAGTAGGGGTTGTAAAATATAAGTGAAATAAGCATTCTTTCCAGATCATCGTCATACAACCATTACAGACCCTAGGAAAACAGCTGTTTGTAAAGAAAAACAGGAAGAATTGTTTCTATACACCAGAAATATTGATTCACAAGTGGAAAGTGGCTTAACTTTAAAAAAAAATTTCTTGCTTTCGTAAAGTTTTGCTTATAGCAATTCAACGGCTCCTTTCCATTGTCTCCGTAGGTTGGAGAGGAGGAGCTAATTGGCCTAATTTTCCAAAATGGGAACAGAGAGGCTGAGGGGTCAGCTACCCTCCTCCAGGCTGTCTGGAGAATCAGTGAATCCTTTTTGGCTGCAGATTTGCCCCTGCCCCTCAGCTACTGCTCCGGTCAACTCTGGAAGACAGGAGTGAGCAGACAGTCAACGGACCCACCTCAGTGACTGCCTTCTTAGCCTTCTCTTCTGCATTTTGACACCCCTGCACCGCCTCTTCAGTTTCTCTCTGCATCCTGGCAACATCAACCTCCAGTTTCTTCTTCTGGCTGAGGAGACTTGTGTTCTAAGGAAAAGCAGCATTCTTGTTAGACACGTTGAGACTAGCAAAGCAAACGCAAGCTGGTCTGTTTGGGACATGAAGTGGGAGAGGGCTCTGGCCAGGAGTGAGTTTTATTCCAGTCAGCCATACTCACTTAAACAATACTTCCCACCCCAGGAGGCAGCATTAGAAAAGCCACTGGCCATGAAAGGCATACCGGGATGGAAGAGATTTCAACCATTCAGGATCAAAGAGACGGCGGCCTGAATCAGAAAGGGGAAAGGGATCCCAGGTGACCTACAAGCCCCAAACGTGTGTTTGGTTTTGTTTTTCTGCCTTTTGCTCTTTGATGGGGCAGAAGCCAATGTCCCAGAGCAGAAGTAAGGGTCGGCTGCAGAGATTTGGGGAGCAGCCAGTTGGGGAATGAAAATCAGTTTCCAGCATGCTGCTCCAGGGAAAAAACCCTCCTCTTGATCTCCTTCCCTTCCCATCTGACTGCGGTGAGGGGGTGGGAAGGGCAGCTCAGAGGAGCCTCATCCTCCAGCCCTTAGAAGCCCCCACGACACTGGAGGGCTCTTTGTGTTCTGTGGCTGAGGCTGCCCTAATTCTTTTCTTCTCTGCTTGTGACAAGAGGCTGAAGCCCCTTTTGCTGCTATTTGGTCCACGATTGAAGCACAGCCTTTCTCAGGTGTGAAACCTTAGCACAGAGAGTGTGCATAAAAGGCACGGGCTTCTGTTTTTTATTTCTCCTCATTGTCCTTTCACTTTCCTCTAGTTAGTGGCTCTCTCAGTGGCAGGATTAAGCCATGGAAATAAATAGAAAGATATTCCAGCCTCAGGTTCTACTCTGCTGTCTCGATGGCATGAAGCATCTTCATCAAGGCTGTCATCCTCTGTCCTCACAGAGAGCCAGGCGCTGTGCACCCCCAGGCTTCCCACGGCCATGGGTGTGGCCTGGGGGATAAGTGTGTTTTTCTGGATGCTCACTGCACATAACTCCTTAGAAACTTTTTCTTTGTAGAGGGAAGTATGGGTATAAATGCTGATTTGTTTGTACGTAGAATCATTTAAAATCTACTAGGGAGATAATGGTTACAACTTTTTCAAGCTGAATGACTCTCTGGTTTTTGGGGGGAAGAAAGGGGTTAGGGAGTATTGTGTGGAAGGGTAATCTAGATTGTCACAGCGCAGATTTGAAAAAGGACACGTAATCAGGCAAGGATAAGTTTGGTCTTGTGTTTGATCTAGGCTAGAGATCTGAGAAAGCAGAAGGAGCTAAGAAGGTTCCTCAAAAGTTTCATTTGTTATCAAAAGATAGGTAGGGTTCTCTAATTGCAAGGTGCCCCCTCATGGTTAAGGTGGAGGAGAGGTCCTTACCAACAGTACATCACCTATACGTGCTGGTCAAAGGGTAGTCTCTGGACCAGCAGCATCACCTGAGAACTCACTCCACACCTGGCTCCCACTGCAGAGATTCTGATTCAGTAGATCGGGGGTGAGATCTGAGAATTTTCATTTTTGTGTTAGTTTCTCTTACACACCTAAAGTTACAGAAACTGCCCTAAAGACCAGGTCTTTACTGCCTAATTTTTTTTTTTCCCAATCCATCTCCTCCTCTCTCTGTCTGGTTCATGTCCTCATCTCTCACTAGGCTAGTGGTTTTTCATCATATTGGGACCCACTGGTACATTATCAGCTATAATATGCATGGCAAATGAGTGCTACAGATAGTGGATGATTTACTTTTTAAAAATTCAACATTCTGGGGGCTGGCCTGGTGGCGTAGTGGTTAAGTTCCCGTGCTCCACTTTGGCGGCCCAGGGTTCGCAGGTTTGGATCCCTGGCACAGACCTACATACCGCTTATCAAGCCATGCTGTGGCATTGTCCCATATAAAGTAGAGGAAGATGGGCACGGATGTTCGGCCAGGGCCAATCTTTCTCAGCAAAAAAGAGGAGGATTGGCAACAGATGTTAGCTCAGGGCTAATCTTCCCCCCACCAAAAAAAAATCAATATTCTACTTTATAAGAATCCCACTCATTGTATTTAGATAAGCTTTCTTGAGAGAGAGAGGAAACATTGGAGCAAGTTAGCCAGCTGGGAATTATGCATAACCTGCAGCCTGTTTGTTCTATACCACATGGTGTCCAAATAGAATTGCGTCACGCACAGGGACACAGAAGTCAAACTACAGGCACAAACTAATTGCAATGCCTTCCAGTTGGTACATCTCTGGCTTATACTTCCTTTTATCCAGTATTTCTCAGTGGAGGAACAACTGGCATTCTGGGAGGCGCAATTCTCTGTGATGTGGGTTATCCTGCACCTCGCAGGACTATTAGTGCCTCTGGACCCTGCCTGCTAAATGTCAGTGGCACTTCCCAGGCACTGTGGCAACCAAAATGACCTCACAGGCATTTCTAAATACCCCAGAGTGCAGCAATTCTGCCCCTCGTTGTTTCAATCCGTCCTTCACAGCGATCACCAGAGTAAACTTCCTAAAATGCAAATCTGATCTTTTCACTCTCAGCCACTCAGAATGCTTCAGAGGATCCCCATTAGCTGCAAGACAGAATTCAAACTCCATCCCCCTCAGACTCAAGGTCCCTGGTGACCTGGCTCTCCCTGCTTCTTACTTAGCATCATTTCTGCCGAGTCTACCACCACCCCTCCCCCACGTTCTAGGGCATATCAATTTCCCTTAACATCCCCAATTTCCTCTTCTCCCCATGCTTCTGCTCTTCACTTCTCTCTACTAGCTGACTGCTTACATGTCCTTCACGACTCAGACTAAGCCTGGTGTGCATCTGCCTAAGTCTAGGACTGTCAGGGAAGGCTTTCTGTAGGGCTGTGCTCTCCTTCATTATACTCACAGCAGTGCACTACTACTTACTCAGGTCTTCATTTTTGTTGGACAATGGAGACATCTTGTATCTACACCATATATACATGTCCAGGTTATGGTGGGCACCCTATAAATGTTTGTTGAATGACCCATTTACCATACACATTTGTCCTAGCTACTACGGTTTCTACGGATTCTATGAGAATGGCAAAGATGCTAGGAATTCATGTCACTTACATAACCTTCCATGAGAAGCCAGAGTCCTGACAGCTCATCGTCAGCAGCCACTCAGAATTGTTAGAAATCTCCTGGCTCTGAGGCTCTGAAGCAGGAGCATTTTTTTTTTTTTTTTAATCCTGGGATGCTGAGAGAACACGTGGCTTAGAGGGAATAGGAGAAGTAGGCAAGTGATTCCGGATCACCAGAGAATATTCCTCTCTCTCTCCCCAGGATCCAGGCTATTAATGCCCTGATGGACTATTCTTCTGGCAGAAGGCTTAGTGTTATGGGTCAAATGCTGAAGTCCTAATATCAGTACCTCAGAATGTGATCTTATTTGGAAATAAGGTCTTTACAGACATAATCAAGTTAAAATGAGGCCATTAGGGTGGGCCCTAATCTAGTATGACTGATGTCCTTATAAAGAGGGGAAATTTAGACAGAGACAGATACTCACAGAGGGAAGGTGATGTTAAGACACACAGGAAGAATGCCATGTGAAGGTGGAGGACTGGAGTGATGCCTCTATAGGCTAAGGAACACCAAAGATTGCCAACAAACCACTGGAAGCTAGGAAAAGGCAAGGAAGGACTCCTCTACAAAATTCAGAGGGAACATGGCCTTGCCAATGCCTCGATTTCAGACATCTAGCCTTCAGAACAGTGAGAGAATAAATTTGTGTTGTTTTAAGCCATCCAGTTTGTGGTACTTTGTTATGGCAGCCCTAGGGAACGGATACATTTGGGGATGAATGAAGAGTGTGACCACCGCTCTGCTGCCAAGGCCCTCCCTATGCCTCACATGCCACACCCACCGCTTGACATGCAACTGTGTATGGTCCAAGGCTGACCCACGTGTGGAAACCCTGCCTTCAACCAGCTGATGTAGCGAATGGGGAGAATATATGGGCCCCACCTGGGTATGGAGAAGATTGACTCTTTCTGTGGCTTCCAGCAGCTCTTCCTCCGCCAGCCTGCGCCCACGATCTGTCTGCTCTTGCAAGGACCTCAGCTCCTCTAGTTCAGACTGGAGAAGAGAGTTGTGCCGCTCAGCCGCAGCCACCTGCTCCTTCAGCTCACTATTCAGGTGTGTGCTGTCATCCAGCTGCACCCGCAGGTCCTGCAAGAGGAAACATGGGCCCGGGGCACAGACCCCTCTGAGTCCAATGGCATACGCACCTGTGCACGCATGCGCTGAACAAAACTCCACCGATGTAAGTGGAAGCATGTTCCGGCCCTCTTGAAGTATTAGGTTTGTTGTCCTCATTTTTATCGCTCAACACAATCTGGTGCTTGGTTTGCTTCCATAAGCAGAGGCATTCCTCCCCTCCCCCTCCCCCATATTACAATTAGAAAATACCTTGACTTGAATCTGAAGCTGGCCCAGGGATCTAGTTGACTCTGACACCTGCTGGTGGGCACAGCTAAGCTGGAGTTCCATCTCGCTGAGGTCCCCTTCCATGCTCCTCTTCAGCCGGGCAGCCTCCATTCTGCTCCTGGTTTCAGAATCCAGACTAGACTGCAGCGAGTCAATAGCACACTGCTGGTTCCTCCTAATTTTAGAATAACATTCATGGGGAAAAAATCATGCGCTCAAATTAAGAAAGGTTACCTGCTGTGTAAGATTAAAATTAAAAAATTAAATTCAAGAAAAATTCTGGGTAATTAACAATATGAGTCTAAAGCATTTTCACTTTAAAAACATAGCTGTTGTAGGGTTGGGTGAGTGAGCATACGTCCACCAATACAGACTAAGATTCCAAGGCCAACTTCCTGGAAGAATCAAGGAAAGCACCAGAATTATTTTCAGGTTCCCCTGGGGCAGCCTTAGCCTATCTAAGACTCCCTAAGGGACAGTCTAGGGCAAACACCTGCATTTCCTAGAGTGGCGAAGGATGAAGGAAGGATGCTCTTGCAGACAAACATAACATTTAAACTATTTCCACAGTGAACAATGTCTGAACGAGGCAACAAAGTCAGCCAGGTTGGAACAAGTCCCAAGCGCCAGCAACACTTCTCTAATAGCCTGTAGATGGTCAGCTCTCCTAGAACAGCAAGGTTATCTTTCTCCAGGAATTTGAGAATACAACCAAGGATTGGCTGAGAAAACCAGCTGCTGTGTGACACTGAATTATTTCAGTATGCCTTCATAACAACAAAAGCCCTATGCTGAAACCGTATTTGCAAAGTGATGGAAACTTAGACGATAGATGTGTGTTCAGGAAGGCAATGAAAAATGTGGGACCGCGTGCAATCATTCCCCAGCCCTCTTGCAGTGCACTGGGGTCATGTAGTCACATGAATTCTGGCCAGTGTCGTATGGATAGAGGTGTTTCCAAGCCTCATCCATACAACTTTTTTACTTGTGTGATCCTGTACTCCCTCTTCCCCATCTATGGCAAACTTGAGGTGGCCGCACATGGAAGATAGTGGCATCACAAGATGGAAGGAACCCGGGTCCTTGAATGACTTTGAGGAATGGTGGCCCACTCTCCATCCTACCCCACACTGGACATTAGAGACTGTTATGGGCTGAATTGTGTGTCCCCCACAAATTCATATGTTAAGGCCCTAACCTCCAGTACCTCAGAATGTGATTGTATTTGGAGATAGGGCCTTTAAAGAGGTGATTAAGGTAAAATGAGGCTGTTAGGGTTAGCCCTAATCCAACCTGATGGGTATCCTTAAAAAAAGAGGAAATTTGGTCACATGAAGAAACACCAGGGATGCGCACAGAGGCAAGACCCTGTGAGGACACAGTGAGAAGGCAGCCATCTGCAAGCCAAGGAGAGAGGCCTCAGGAGAAACCAAACCCACGGACATCTTGATTTTGGACTTCTAGCCTCCAGAATTGTGAGAAAATTAATTTCCGTTGTTTAAACCCCGAGTCTGGCATTTCGTTATGGCAGCCCGAGCCAACTAAGGCAGGGATGCGCACACTCAACATCCCTGAAAGCTATAAGATGCTTCTCTGTCTTACGCTGGAGAAACTCTCTTTTTTGTCACCGCTGACTCTCCTTACACAGGGACACTAGAGCAGACTCCTCTGTACATGCCACTTAAGCAGACGTGTGGAATGTTTCAAACCGTACTTTTGCCACAGTTGTTTATGAAACTTCAAGAGTGCCTGCAGACAAGTAGGAAGTGCTGTGGTTTGAGAGGCTTGGCTGTGAGTCAGGCGCCTAGCGAACGACACCTAAACAGTTAACGTATTTCACGCAGAGTCAAGAATCTTCAAAATGAAAACTCCCCCAAGTACATTTTTTAAGAAAAATGAAGCACTCAGGGTCAGGGCAATTTAGTAAGGAGTTCCTTTTTGCTTCTTTTCCCCTGAAACATGGAATATAATTTGAGGAAAGAAACCAAATGCAAAAAAAACCCAATAAAACAAAAACCTAGAGATCAGAATAAAACTTGAAAAGGCTAATGACTTAAAATTGACAATTAATTCAATAGGTCATTTTTTTCTTTTGCCATACTGCTCATCTATATCAGAGAAATGTAAGATTTGTCTTAATTCCAATACATACGATTTACTTTATAATGATTAACAAGGTATTTTGCTAACTGAATGCTATGTCTGAGTTTGAGATCCTAATTCTTAAAGATAAATATACTAAAATATTTTACTTAGAAATGAGAAGATATTTAAACATATTCTTCTGACACAGACTGGGACAAGAAAAGAAATTAAGTTGGATGGTGCATATAAATGAAAACCACATAGTAAAGTTTGATATTACTGAATTCAGAGGAGTGGATCCTATGGAAGGAAAAGATAAAGGAACATCACTAGATACCTGAGGCTATATGCCAGGGGTGGGCAAACCATGGGTTACGGGCCACCTCTGGCCATGCCCATTTGATTTCTAGTTGTCTATGGCTGCTTTCAAGCTACAAGTGCAAAGCTGAGTAGCTGTGACAGAGACCCTAGGGCCTGCAAAGCTGAAAATGTTTGCTATCTGACCTTATGCAGAAAACGTTTACCTAACCTTCTATAGGTGATCAAACCAAAGCAAACAAATGCATTTTGATAGAGTAAGGAATTTCAGTGCCTCATTCCCAAAACCTCCTTCCACTGCACCTCCTTGAGTGTGTCTGGAGAGAGCAGAATACATGCCAGGTGCACTCTGGCTCTGGGCCAGTGAGAAGACCTCACACATTTCAGTATTTCCTTGAATGTCTTGAGTTGGGAGAGGGATAGAGTTGATGGTTCCTGAAGATTCAGGATACATCTGACCCACTTGTTTTCAACCCAGTCTTGGGCCTTGTGGTAGGGCTTGACTTACGTGGCAATTGTGGCCACCAGTTGGCCTTCAAGCTGGCCACTGATGTCAGCCCTCCTTTCCCGTGTCTAGTCTGGAGAGGGTCGAAGCCAGCTACCAAAATTCCTCCCCACCTTTCATCAGTGAGTGCATTGTCACCTCCCTACCTACAGCCATGCTAATTATAACATTTGTAAAATTTTTAAAAAAATAGTCTTATCATCCATAAAAGTTGCGGAAGCCCTGGCCAGAAGAGCAGGCACAGTGTCTGGCCGACATGAAGTGCTCACATGTCTGTTGAAGAAGTGACCACACGACATGCATACCAGGTGCTCATACTTTTCACCACCAACAGGCCTCCAGGCCAGCTTTCTCAGGATTAGTGCTCGTGGAACGGAAGAGTGAGCTCGCCAGCAGAGAATGAGTTGAATGTTACCCAATTTGCAGCACTATCCTGGTTTTGCCTTTGCCTCTGAGTCCTCTCTTGCTTTCCTGGTCCCTTCTGCTTCTAGGACCCTGTCTCACAGGCCTCCTTCAGTTTCTGTGGGGTTTCCCAAGGTTTATGTGGAGTGGGACCTGGAGCCTCATCTTGCCCTCAGGCAATATTTCCCTTCTGTTCTATAACTTAGCTGGCTTATCTTTGATTGCTCTTGATCGTATGCTTTGCTGGTGTTTCCCCCTGGCATTCTATTCAGTTTCCTTAAGATCCCTTCCTCTCCTAGGCTTGAAGTGAGATTAAACCAAGGCCTTTCTGATACAATCTGCACTTGCACGGAGCACTCACACAGAAGGGTCTGTGATGGTATTTGTGATATTTTGTAAGACAGGCTCATCTTTCCTTTCCGGATGTACCTATTATGGTTATTATGAATCATTAACTAAAACTCATGAATAGCTCCCCCCCCTCTCCAGCCCACCCCTTCTCTTTCCAGCCCCTTCACAGCTTGTGTCTCGTCTTCAGTTCTTTCTTCTCCCGGCCCTAGCTGTTTGCATCCCCGGCTTCTCTTGCACTAAGATTATTATAATTGGTGAACTGCTCCGCGACATTCAGATGTACCTGACGAGATGCAGATTCTCTGAGGATGCATTCTTTCCTTAGCTAGGTTTATTAATAGGCACAGGTTTGACGTTACCTGAAATGAGGTTGGTTTTTTTTAACTGCACAAGAAGACGTTCATTTTTTGTTCCTCATGCAAGGAAGTAGGGCAAATATCAAGGCCCAATGTTTTCGCCCTTCATCAAAAAAATTCTTTCAGACACTGACTCAGAGTGTCTTAAGTGGACCAGAATTCACCCCCACAGTCAGCCCTCCAGAGGACAGGGCTGGGGAGGGAGAGCAAAGATAACTCAGCACAGAGAGGGCCAAATTGGGCTTGACATCCTCATTAAAAAAATGACCCCATGAGGGTTTTGCCTGAAAATGGGCTAGGGGAACAAGGCCAGTTCAGCTGAACATGTTATCAGGTTTTTTTTTTTTAATTGTTTAACAAAGATGTTGAAAGCAGGCTGCCAGTTGAACCTCAGAATCAAATGATTTTCCTTGCTGACATATGGCATTGACTTAAGGGAACAGATCAGACAGATAACATCATCGTAGTTAATTCCACGTGTTTACAATGGTGCCTTTGACATATCGAGTGTGAAGTGCTTTGCCGATGTCAGCTGACTGATCTTCCTCACCACCTTCTGTGACTTGTAGGGGGCTGCCTTCGTCCTTCGCTTCACTGAGAAGCCAAGAAGTGGAATGTCTAAAGTCATCAGCTTGTTATGAGGAAGCTCAGAAAAGATCCTGCAGCCCCTGAGTCCCGTCTAATTCAGTTTCCTGACTATTAAGACTCAGCTGCTTCAACAGGGATTCAACAAGCACCTTAGCTCCCGGCTCCCGCACCTCTCCAGAGAAATGGCTACAGGTACAGGCGGGGGGTATGTGAAAGCTCCACTCTGATCCAACATTAATTTTAATGTACAGCATCAAGTTTTTTAGTTCTTTTCCTCCACTGTCCAGCATTATCACTCAGTCTCTTGGATGCTCAAGAAAGAGGCTTGCTATAGGTAGACTTAGACAGTATACACAGTCCTTGTACATATAACTATGCTTTTTTGATGTCTTATCCTAAGTCTTGTATGAGAATAGAAGCTGCTCCAATATAAGAAAATTATAAAAAGTGACGGTAATTGTGTAGAGGCTTTTTTTATTTTTATTTTTGGCTGAGGAATTTAGCCCTGAGCTAACATCTGGGCCAATCTTCCTCTATTTTGTATGTGGGACGCCGCCACAGCATGGCTGACGAGTGGTGTGTGTTCGCGCCTGGGATCCGAACCGGCGAACCCAGGCCACCAAAGCAGAGTGCACGGAACTTCACCACCAGGCTACTGGGCCAGCCCCGAGGCATTTTTTTATATTAAGAGTGCAAACTTGCTAGAAAGATGCTAGTGTAGGGTTGGACTGGCTAAGTTTCTCTGGTGATGTTCCAACAGGGGTCATAAAAGCAGCCAAACACAGGGAGTTCTGTTCAGTTAGAGATTCTGAAACATGCAACTTGTGCTCACCAAAATAATCTTAAATACCTTAAACTTTCTATTTCTTCATTTTTCTCTGAAAGCTTTCTTTCAAGTTCCGCTTTAGTTTCCAAGAGTTCAAGCTGGAAACGAAGAACCTTGCTTTCATTACGTTCCAGAGCTCCCTGAAATACATAAATAAAAAGTACCAAATTAAGCCCACTTTTGGACAAAAGTTTTTTTCCTCAAAACATATGTCACTAATGTAGCTCTCTTTAGAGTCGCTGGGAGAGACGTAAGTTCAAACCAGGTCCCTGACGATCGGAACAGGATGAGAGACAAGTGATTACTTCTGTTTGTCATGTCACTTACAGCTTTGAGACTCTTAGGGCTTTCAGCTGTAGTTCAAGAACTAGAATTCTAAAGCATTTTTTAAAATAGAAAAGTTCAAGCTCGTCTGTGACTATATTTAAACTTTTTAATTTATTACTCTTGACTTTTTCTAATGTATTCCATCTTTGGGATGAATCAAAATATCAAAGCTAGAACAAGGAAGGTGATGACTCCTACCTGGAATCTTTAATTCCAGACATCACAGACGGATAGAGAAGAAGTTGAAAGCATTCAGAGGGCAAGAAATAGGACAGTGCCTAAATATTGTCATATGAAGAACAATAAAGGAATTTAGGATGTACTTGACACATAACACTCAGTGTGAGCCATTAGCACCATAATTACTATTGCTACCTCAAATAAATCGCTTTGACAGGTAGGGAGACCTCCGGCCCCTTTGAGTATTTAAATATAGGCAAGGCAATTACTGCCAGGGATGTTATAAAGGTGATTCAACTTTCAAAGTACAGGTTTGATTAAATCTTTAAAGCCTGTTCCAAAGACAAAATTTATATATAAGAAACAAATAAACAAAATACCACTTGGAGGAGACTGATGAGGATGTTTACAAAGGGCACAAGGAATGACAACAAGCTATTGGTCAGTTAACAATCGGCAGACAGTCCTGAAGGCAGGAGTAATTTTTTAGCTTCTTCTGAGGGGTGCTTAGCCCATACCACCAAAAGTAAAAAGTAAAACTGAGTAGCAATTTCAAAATAAAAATAAGAAAGATGTTGGGGATTATAATATGGCTTAAGGCGTCGCTGCTGTTGTCTCAACACCACCTTCAATATAAAAGAAAATAAATAAAAAACAAATGCTTGGATAACAATTTCCTTCAAGGGAATGGTGCCCTTCCTTCAGGTGAAATGTTCACCTCTAACCCTCTAGAATACACCAAGAAAGTGAATCTTTGGAGAAGGTGACCTGGGATCATTTGAGTTTTGTGGCTTCAAAAATAATTTGATTAAGTTTCTCATAAAGGCTCACCCAGGAACATAATAACCCAATTTTACAAATACATGTCCAAGTTGATGAAGTATTTATGGATGCAGCTGAAGACAAAACTTGAGAAAATGTGAATAGAATGTAATGCCATCTAGTGGTACTAAATGGTATGAGCGCAGGGGCCTTAATACTCCCACCTTTGCTCTGAGCACTAGTCCATTTAATAGACAAAGATGTCTACGTGTTACACAGGACTCAAATTGCCCCTGTCCATTCACATCTCTCATTGGCTTGTCATGGTGCTTGAAATTTCTACCATAAAAGTTAATTCTTTGGGTTAAAGTGGTGGCTTCAGAAAGTCCCTGGCCAGGATGGCCAGAAACCAAAGGGAACAAGTAAATGAAGCAAAGTTCACAACTTTTCAAGGACCAGCCTCGCTAGGGGACATCACACTGCCAATGGAAAGGTTTCTATATAAAAGGTCGAAGACCTCAGAAAACAATTATGCACAAAAAGGCAAGAGCAGTGTTAAGAGCCGTCCACTTGACAGCTCTATGTACAGGGTAAGACGGACACGTCTTCTGTCTGGAAGGTCTCTTACAGAAACATGGTGGTGAGATAAATTTAACAGACATCTCTTGGCACAGAGCAGTCCTTTGGGGTCTAATTTTCCATTATCACACCTTCCCAAAGGCCCCTGCCTAAAACTGACTGCTGTGTCTTTTAAAAATCTTCTCTACTGGAGGGTGAGTGGGTGGGACTGCATTTTAATGTGACCCGGTGCTTATTCAAAGGGTGGGGCAAGAAAATGAAATTCAGCTGTGAGAAAGGAGGCCTGCAGGGCTTGTTAACTACTTAATGATTGTGACAGGATCACTTCCTTCTGAGTTCACCCTCTTTGGCAAATGTCTTGTCAGTGATCCTTTCAATCACTAACACACACCTGGGATAAAATCAGAGCTTTTTCCTGAACTTTTCATCTATAACACTGAAAACGCTCCTGTCAAACAACTGCACAAAGACAAGCTTTCAGAAACAAATGTTTGAGAGCATCACTTTGAATCTCATTTTCAAAACTGCCTCAAATTTTTTGGAAAAAAATTGTTTTGACTGATTTGAGGAGATTTATTCATTCAACATTCAACAAATATTTACTGACCCTCTACTATGCACCAGGCAATGTTCTAGGCCAGTGCTTCTCAAATGTTAATGTGAAGATGAACCACCAAGGGACCTTGTTAAAATGCGGGGAGAGGCCTGGGAGTCTGAATTTCTAACAAGCTCCTGGGTGACGCCCATGCAGCTGGTCCCTGGGCCACATTTTGAGTAGAGAGGGTCTAGGCACTGGGTTTAGGCTGGTGAATGAGATAGACATGGGTCCTGTTTTCACTACAATCAGGAGATTTGCTTCCACTATTGCTTATTCTGTTCTCTGAGGCTTGATTTCCTCGTTTGTGAAAGGAGGACAATAGGTTGCTTGGGTGATTACATAAAATAACGCATATCAGACACTTGGCCAAGCGCCTGGCATGTGCTGATCATTGGAATAAGTGTCACTGCCTTGTTGTTGTTCTTGTTACTAGAATGCAGATCTTCTGCTCTGTCACAATGATAAAACCTTCTCTGTTCCCTGGAGATAATACCTCTGCTTCTTCCAGCGCCACCTGGACTTCAGTCTTCTCTTGTTCAATCCGTTTCTTGACCTTATCCATTTCACTTAAGTTCTGGTTTCCTTCTCTCACCTGATTTGTCAGATTAGAAATCTCTTCTGGAGAGGGAAGAAAAGCAAAGTTAGTGAAAGGAACCAGTCTCAGACCCATGATATCAGACACAACAGACTGTCCCCAGAGGCCCACTGGGACCGTGGTCATGCCATCCTTGGCAACTTGATGGCAAGGCCACTGGGGGCACACATGGGACCTTTGTTCGAATTAGAAAAAGACATCCCTTCTTGCCATCTGACAGAAAGTTGCCTACGACAGCTGGTGAGGATGGTGCTTCTTAGAGTGTTGTGCATTGAACATCCTGTACAACTCTACATGGCGGTCCTGCTTGCCAGAGTCATGCCAGATTCCACCTGGAGGTGCTGTAGGACATGGACCTGGAATCCCTACACTCCCAGTGTAAGTGTTTAGCTATCAACACCAGTGGCTGCCATTGTGTCCGCTGCCACTCGACACCAGGATGGGAACTTAAAGCATGAACTGGGTCACTGCCAGAAGCCAACACATGAGCCCAGCCAGATCAAAGAATCTGAAGGAGCTCAGGCAGTTGTGGGTTTGTGGCTAGGCTCTCCTGAACGCAGGCCTTTGACAGAGTAAGGCATCCAGAAGTGACAAACCGCCACCGCCTGATACTGTTCTTGTCAGTTCTGCCTCTTCATGGAGGAAGACTTTGTACCTAAGAGGTCGAGGGTAGCGCCAAGCAGCCCTGGGAATCACCCACAGTCCAGAGACGATGCAAGGAGCTTGAGAGCTTGCCCACTCCTCTGGTTCTGAGATCCCAGGCTGTGATGTGACGTGACAAGAATTTTAAAAAGTTACAAAAACAAACCTGTTGGATGGCAATTCTCCTATGCATAATAAATCCTTCCCTGATAAGCCCTCTCCAGAAGAAGAGTTCCCAAGAGAAAACTCCGAGCAGTGGTTCTCTACTCTGACCACACCTTAGCTTTTGAAAAAGAATTCTGTCCAAGCCCCACCTCAGACAAGTGTGGTCCCAGACCAGCAGCCCCGGCCCCACCTGGGAACTTGTTAGAAATGCAAAATCTCAGATCCGCTCCTGGACCTACTGATACTGAAACTCCGTGTCTTAACAAGCCCTCCAGGGGGTTTGGATGCGCTCAAGTTTCCTAACCACTGTTCCAGCACCTCTCCCATGCCTGGTGACCTGATCATGGACTATGTAGGTCAACAGAGAAAGCAAATTTCATTTACTCCTCCAATAGTAATCAACTTGCTCCCCGGGCGTCTCAGGGTTTTAATGCACATCACTGTTGCTGCTGGTGTAAGTTGGCAGCCTCTTTGAAGGGCTACTTGGCAGTACCTCAAAATTTAAAAATTCATTCCTTTAACTCAGCAATTTCATTTCTAGGATTCTATCCTGCTGAAATATTTTTACATGTCCACAAAAATATATACAAGGATGTATAATATAGGATTATTTATAATTGTGAAAAATCGTATCTAAAATGAATAAGGTCTAGTTAAATAAGTGTTAGTCATCCTCATTATAAAACACCATGAAGTTAGTAACAATCATGTGGCAGGTCCCCATGCACAGGCATGCAAAGACCACGAGGCACAGGGAGGGTGGCATAGCCCAGTAGTTAAGTGGGTTTATGCTGGCGTCAAGCTGGCTGGGCTCAGATCTCAGATGTGCTGCTTATCAACTGTGAATTTGGACAAATTCTTAGCTTTGCTTGATTCAGCATAATCTGCATTTTACAGATAAAGACACTAACATGTAAGAGAATTAACAATGAATAATTGTTTACAGAACAGCGCTTGCCACATAGTATGGGCTAAGGAAATATTGGTTAAATTAGAAAATATACTGATAAACGAAAAAATAAAAGGTGTAGAAACGTAATTTGAGTAAAAAAATACACACTTGAATATATGTGGAAAATCTTGGTAAGGCTATGGATATCAAGAAATTCTTAATAGTGGGGGCCTTTGCAGAGTGGAACTGGGGCTAACGGTAGGCAAGTAGTCTTATTTTTAGAATTAATTTAATAAAAATACATCTATAGTAAAAAAAAAAAAAAAAAAAAACTCAGAAAGAAGTATTACAAACAGCAAAGTGGAAACCTGAGGGGTCCCTGACAATACCGGGGCGTCTGCCCATGGAGGCCAGCCTTGCCCTGGAAGCCGGGCAGCCCCTGCCCCGCCCTGCCCCGCCAGCTCCCTGCTCCTGCTCGGGCTCCAGGCTGGGCCCAGAGTACCTCGCAGGTTCTTGTTCTCCCTCTGGAGGGTCTCCTGGCTCACGGTGCTCTCCTCGTAGGCGTGCCTGAGCTGGAGGAGCTCGGTGCCGAGGGCCCGGGCCTCCTTCTGAGCGGCGTCCAGCATGGCCCGTGACTCCTCGTGCTTCTGCCTCCAGTCTTCCAGGCTCTTGTCCAAGCGCCGCTGCTTCTGGTCCAGCGCGGCCGCCGCGGAGCGCGCCTGCCCGAGGTCCGACAGGGCGTCCCCGAGCTCGAGCTGCAGTCGGTGCCTGGCCCGCTCCAGGGAGGCATTCCTGGCATTGGCCGCCCCCGTGGCTTCAGCAGCCTCCTGCAATCTCATTGCCAGCTTCTTCCTGAGAAGGCGAGACCCAAAGGGTGAGTGAAGCCACAACTCTCAAGAGCTCATCCAGTTTGTCCTTGATTAAAGACGGTGGTTGGGTACAAAATGGGATAGCCCTGAGGCTGGCTTAATGGTACAAAGCAAAAGCAGCTCGTGTCTGAAAATGACCTCCTTGTGCCTACAGACCCCAGAGGTCTGCTGACCCCCATTCTCTGGCTCCTGGGTCCATGTGTCCTTTATTTCATCCCATCCCTGGACTTGGAACTCAGGATCTCTGAATCCCTGTATTTGCTTACCCTAAACCTTAAATAAGCAATACAGAGTTTATTGATGACTTCACAAGAAATGGGAGAAAGAGAAAGTTCTGCTGAACACCCCCTTAGGTGGATCTAGTCTTTAAAGAGCTTTTGGGCTCCATTGTTCTCTCCTGCTCATTCTCGCTCCCTCTTATCGTGTGGCTCCTAAACATGCCCAAATTCTCTCTTTTCTCTGGATTTCTTTGCCACCTCAACTCCTCTTCCCAAATTTATATACTCAAGTTCATCGCATTGTTATGTTCACTTAACAGGTCCCACTGCTCCCAGGGGTCCTTCAGCGCAGAGATGGAGTGGTATATTAACCACCACCCCCACGAGACAGTGCTCCTAGGCTTTCTGATGGATGAAATGTGTTCTCTTACTCATATCTCCTACAGCGACACTGGTAGTCCCATTCTTTCTCATTTATTACTCTTCTTAGATGAAAGGTACCACATGTACCAAAGCTTCTTCTGATCCACTGTTATTAAACAGGAAAAAGTCCTCAGGAATTAACATGTGACACACAACTAGCCCAACAGAGCAATGTGGTCATAAAGCCCTTTTTTGGTGGAATCCTGCAAAAACAAATCTGTGCTCAGCATCTAGGAGGGATCTGGGGTCTAACAACTTCTCCTTGCTCATTGGCTTTCTAACCATGGTCATTTCACTTCTTTGCTTCACTGTTCTTAACTGTTAACAGGAGATTCTGATATACCACAAGGTGACTCTAGTTAACAAGACTGCATGGTATACTTGGAAGCTGCTATGAGAGTAGAGCTTTAAAGCTCTTACCATAACAACAAAATGGTAATTATGTGGAGTAAAGAATGTGCTAACTAACCTTATGTGGTAAACATTTTGCAATATACACATATATTAAATCATCACCTTGTACACCTTAATTTTACAATGTTATAAGTCCATCATATCTCAATAAAGCTGGAAAGAGAAAAGAAGAGATTCCGATGCTTTTACTCCACCTAAAACAAGAGTCTTGTAAAATAATTACACGTATTTTAACTACTTTTGAAATGCTCAATTGGTACCAGAAAATAGGACTTTTCCTTTGGGTGAGCAACCATGCTGGTTTGCCAGGACTGAGGGCTTCACCAGGACAGGGGACTCTAGTGCTAACATCAGGCAAGTCCAGGGCAAGCTGGACAAGGGGTCATTCTCGTTTCGCTGATAATGTGGTTCCACATTTAATACCAGCTACCATTTTGCTCTTCACCTTGTCAACCAGAAGTATCTACTTAGCTGCCTAGAAAATGCAGAGATATGGGAGTTAAGAAACCAAATTCCTATCCCTGGGGAACTCAGAACTCAGAGCAGCAAGCTGGGCCTCAGCTGAGCCTGATTCCAATTCCACTAAACTAACTCTTGTGAACCCAAACCTGGAAATCAGAGCAGGCAGATCCTCAACTTTCCAAGTAAAACAAATAGAATCCTAGATTTTTTTTTTGGTAGCTCTACCTCCCTGAGGTGATTTAGCGGGAAAGCGTAATACAGAAAATGCTTTATTTATTTGATGTTCAACTAAGTTTAAAGCAAAAAAGGTCTTCAGATATTACCATGTTTGCCCATGGTATTTTTCTTTAGTCGTCATGTAGGACAGAACAATTAGTTCCAACAAATCCGTGTGGTCCTAAGTACCTCTATACTGTCCCTCTTTTCTAGCCCTCCCAAAGAAACCTTCAAACAGAAGGACTGGTAGGCACTTTCATCCGAATTCTTCAATCATTAGAAGAAAAAAAAATCTTACTTTAAAAGCAAATGCCATATTTTGGATATGAGGAGCCATTTCAGTTCAAAGCCCCACTTTTCTGTGGTCTGGAGTTTTTAAAGCGTCGACTGCAGGTATTTTTAGTACCTGTCATCCCACAGCCTTTGTAAGTTACCGTGGCTACAGAGAGGGATCGCTTGGTACCCGTTCTGGGACAGAACACAGTGGCTGTACAGCAAGTGCACAGCACTGTCTCTCAAAGATTTCAGTGAAGAAATGAAAACAATATTTTTGGTTGAAGCGAAAGAGAAATGTATTGATCTGCCATGGATTTTTGCCAAGCTACCAAGCCAGACACGTTCTTTTGAGTAAACCTTTAATGATTATAAACTGGGGTCGGTTTGACACTTTCTCTCAGAGATACACAGTCCTTCGACCTCTGAGCAAAATGCATCAGTACTGCACCCTGGTCCAGGTCATGATGCATCTGGGCGCAAAACTTCGGTAGTTCCTGAAAGAACTTCTGAAGCCTTTATGTAGTGTTGGCTATAAAACTAACCTTAGAGGTGGCCTGAGGGTGATGTCTTTTCAAAGAAACCTTTGTCCCATAAGGCATGATGACAGATCCTATCATGTTTCCAGCCATCCCTGTCCACCTTCACAGATCACTTTGTAGTCTACAAGTTGTAGACCAGAGACCTGATGACTTTAGTGTAGGCAGACGTGTACACACATGGCCTCAATTTTTTTGGTGTCACAAATGAAATAAAGGATTTTAAGTGCTAGACCATTTTCAAACCATTGTTCAGTCACATCTTCTCAGACTTCCCTCGTACCCCTAGAAAGAGCCTCCTTTCTCTCCCCAGGACCTTTCTATAGCTGTTATCATGTTGTATTATAATTTTTTTTTTTTTGGCCTCTCTAGAACATGTGCTTCTTGCCAGGGGTGGCTGTTTCAGCTTTGGTCTTGGGCTTGTTCATGCACTTGGCAAGTATTCGTTAAGTGCATACTTGAGGCCTTGAAGACACAGTCACTATTCCCATAATCTGCTGTGTGACAACTCCAGGTTCAGGGTAGCCTTGCCCTACTCACTTGGCATCCTCCAAGTCTTCAGTTCTCTGGATGGCATCATCCTCGTACTTCATTCTCCACTGCACAATTTCAGCATTGCCTTTGGATAAAGCCCGAAGCAGCTCAGCCTTGGCCTCCTGTTCTTCCTCATACTGCTCTCGTAGAAGGTCACAGTCACGCTTGGCTGACTTCAGTGCCTGGGCCAGGGCACTCTGTGACTGTATGAGACACAACACACGTTAAAAAAAGGCACCATCACCATTAACAGCAAAAGGCTTGGAGGTGACATCATTTTTTCTAGATAAAGGCTTGAAGGTTACATCATTTTTTTCAGATAAGGTTAATAACAACCTGCCACAAATTCAAGCTGAACCTGAACGTAGTAAGGTAATACCAGGGGGAGAATTTGGGACAAGAGAAAGGATAGAGTATCTAATTGCTGCTGGTAAAACAGGGAAGAGAGTTCTATTTAAGGAAATGCCAGCCTGACTGTGTGGCTTCAACAACAGACTGGCCTGGGGTCCTGGAAATAATGGAGAATGTGAAGGTAGCAAGGAGAACATTCACTATCATTTAAGCAATAAGATTTATATTTAGCCATATATAAGATTCAGATCTTATTCGGACTAGAAAGGACCACTGAGATTTAGTCTAGCCTTTTCATTCCATTGATGAGGGAAACAAAACCTTTCATTTCACGTGTAAATCTCTAAAAACATTATCTCTTATCACTTTAAAACAGCACTATCCAATAGGACTTTCTATAGTGATGAAAATATTCTATATGTGCACTGTCCAATATGGTAACCATTAGCCACATGTGGCCATTGAACACTCAAAATGTACCCAGTACAATGTGTGGTCAAAACTGAATTTTCAGTTTATTTAATTTTAATTAACATAAATTTAAATTTAGATAGCCACCTGTAGTGTAGTAGTGTCTACTGTATTTATTGGACAGCAGAGCTGGGTTTAATGACCATTTCTATCACTTAAATGGTAATCTGGTTAACCGAGTAGCATTGTTCCCAAAAGATAACCTAGTCTAGTGGGAAGAACCAGGGTCTCAGTCCTCACAGGTCCTTTACGCAAATTAGAGAAAAGCATCTTCTCAGGTAGATGCAGCTCTGAGAGCACAAGGCTTGGTTAATGGCAACCTCAACCAGACACCCTTGGGCAGTGAATGAGGAGCAACAATATATACAGTGACCCAGGCTTTGGAATCCGATAAACTTGGCTTCAAATTGCGACCCTTCCTGTAATTTAATATATATTTATTGAGCACCTGTTCCAGGCATTAGTGTTTACAGAAGGGAATGAGACAAACTCTTTGCCCTAAGGAGCGAAAAGGACTGAGAAGACACACAAAACACACATGTAAACAAGTTAATAAATAAGATTACTGACAGCAGTAAGAAAATAAAACAGACTGACACCACGTAGAATGTTTGCCTCCTTCTCGTCGTCCCTGAAAGGCCTTGAGGAAGGGCCCTCAAGCCACAGGAATAGCAGCTACAAAAGTCCTAAGGCCAGAATGACGGCAGCTTGTCTAAGAGGCGGAACAGAGGCCAGGGTGACCGGGGAGAGGGAATGAGGGAAGCAGATGATGAAGTCAGGTCACAGACAAGGCTGCAGCCGGAGTAAGGGGGCCTTGTAGGCCAGTCAGAAGCCACTGGGAAGGCCGCCAGAGAGAGCTTCTAGAATATAAATCAAGTCATTCCACTACCTGCTCAATTTCCTTCACAGTTGCTACCAGCTGTACGACTTTACACAAGTTATTTGTCTTCTCAGAGCCTTGGTTTCTTCATGTAAAAAGTTATAATTCTACCTGTTTCATATGACTTATATGAAGATTGAGATAACATGAGAGAATTATCTAGCATAATGTTTGATGCACAGACCATGGAAGCAATTTAAAGATTTATATATAATATAGAAAATAAAGAGAGTACAGGAAATAAAATAAAATATTTAAAAACAGAAGTCTGAAGACTCAATGACCTCGCCCCTCACACTAGATGCCTTTGCAGTGACATTATGTACAAGGGAGGTACTCTGAGGTCTTCGTAACAAGACACCTTGAATATAGACTAAGAATTAACTTGAAATACCAGAGCTCAAAGAATTCGTCTCTCATGTGAGTAGCTATGCTTTCACCTTAAAGAAATACTTTCACTGGGGTCAGCTGACTAGCAGCATTATATATTCTCTTGGGAAGAAATGACTAATATCTATAATTTATTGACAATTCAAAAGTAATATTAAACTAAGCCAGCCCCATTTATTTCATTCTGGTCTTTTATGTAAATTCCACTTGGTGCAATTTAGAACCAAAGATCCATAAAGAGCCTTGCAGACTTTCTGTTCAAGTAATAATGCAAACTGGAAACATGTACTGTGCTTCTTCTAAATCTGACAGAGTAGAGAAGCCATTCGCATCACTAGGAAGATCCTTCAGTGATCAAGGCCCTTCCTGGCACATACAAGGCCCAACAAGTCTTTTTTCCCATAACTTCTCGGGCACTTTCCCCTCTTCTTTCATATGAGAAGATATTCAGGTTGCACCCACCAAGCACTCGTTTTTTTTTAAACATAGTCAAGCTACTAGTGAGCAATAATAGATGCTTTACTTTGGTCTCCTCTGCCAGTTGTCTTTTCACTTCTTCAATCTGCAGAGTGAAGGTGCTCTTTTCTCTGGAAAGTTGGTTTATCAGAGCCTCCTTTTCTTCCAGCCTCCTTAGGAACTCACCTACAGAAAGATTTCACAAAATAAGCTAATCACAGTCTTCCTCCTCATCTAATGCCCCCATTCCACCCCCCCCCCACTTAATTTGTTGACTTTGAGGGCAACCAGAATGACCCCTACCCACATATTTTTGATATTTAGAAGGGGTCCGAGAATCCAGTTATCGGTAAATGATGGCAATGAGCCTTTCCAGGACTCACAAGAGAGCCCTAATAAAGAACTGATTTTTAGTAGTAAGTATGAGTCGATAACACATAATATTAGCTACCATTTATTGAGACTCTTCTATGCGGTGGGTACTTTATGTATATTATCTGGTTTAATTCTCATAACTCCTTAATAATGTATGTATTATATTACCCATTTTGCAAGGGGGGAAACAGGGCAACTTACTTCAATGTGATTGAGACACAAACACGCATAGCTAGTAATTAATGGATATAGATTCAAATTAAGTTCTTAATCCTGAAGAACACATTCTTTCCTTTATGCCATGCTCTCTTGTTTGTTATGTGTGGCTCTACCAATTTCTGGCTATATAATTTTTAGATAATTACAACTTCTTTGCCTCATTTGCAAAATGAAGATAACAATAAAAGATTGTTAATGAAAATTACATGAGTGTGAATGTATTTTGTAGACTGAATTGCTAAATAAATATGAGAAATAGTCATTAAATGGTGGGGAATGTGACGATGAGAGGTGGAAACTCTATTACACTCTAGTCTGCCTTCACTGCTTAGCTTATTTCATTAACGCAAGGTCAAAAATGCCTTGGTTATTAGAAATAGTACTAAAGCTAAGCCAATCCTGAGCCAAGGCTGCTTCTATAACACAATTAGTGCAACACTAAAAGCCCCAAATGTTTATGCCTTCATCCTTCTGGCTACAAATAAGTTCTAAAACTCTCAACATTACAAGGAAGCATCTGTTTGGGCTAAAGCAGTGATTCCCAAACTTTTTGGTCTCAGGAACACTTTATACGCTTAAAAATTATTGAGGACCCCACAGAGATTTTGTTCACTTGAGTTTTATATTAATAGATAGTGTATTAGAAATTAAAAGAGAAATTTAAGATGTGTATTAATTCATTTTAAAATAATAATAATAAAAATATTAATATGTTAACATAAACAATTTTTTTAGGGTAAAAAACTAGATTTTTCAAGACCCCCACCAAAAAAATTAGTGAGAAAAATGACATTGTTTTACATTTATAAAATTCTCTGGCTTAATAAAAGATAGCTAGATTATCATATTTGCTTCTGAATTCAATTTATTGAGTATATAATATATTCAACAATATAATATATTGTTTTGGTTGAAGTGTATGAAGAAAACCCAACTTCTCACAGGTAAGTAGTTGGAAAAGGGAAGTGTATTTTCATAGTCTTTTTAGATAACTGTGACCACTATTTGCTACTACACCAAAACCCAACAAATAGAAGTTTCTTAAGGGTTAGTTGCAATATGGAATAAACCACATCAATGAACTTTTCCCTCTGTTACATTAAAATTTCTGGGTCTGTCTTAAACTTTGAATGGATCTTTTACCCATTCATGATTTTGTAACATCATGAAGTAGTGATCTGAAAAATGTGTTCACTGAATTATGCAGATCTTCCAAATGTTGACACATTTCATTATACAATATAAAAAAAGTATATTTGTTAACATCACCACTGATCTCATCAGAAAAGTCTTTAAGAATTGAGAGCTGTCAAGCTCATGATAGCATATACATGTTTTCCAAAATCTAATTTTTGCCTAAAAGCTCCAGTTTTATTGTTGGCAACAAACGTTGTCAGTTGTTTTCCTTGAAGTGACAGGCTCACTCTGCTCATTTCTGAGAAAATATCTGCCAAATATCTAAGTCTGAATAAGCACAGTTTCTCAATTTTTCTTTCAAGTAAATACGGTACTCCCAGAAAAAACTGCTAGTTGAGCTCAGAGTTTAAACAATCACCCATCGTACTGAAGCGTGAAACAGAAGTGCTTTATGCATCCTTCTTGCTTTGTCACACTGAAAATCAAAAAGATATATACTCAAGGTTGAGCTATAATAAAACTAATTTTTTTTTGCTGAGGAAGTTTCGCCCTGAGCTAACATCTGCGCTAGTCTTCCTCTATTTTACATGTGGGTCACCGCCACAACATGGCCGCCAACGAGTGGTGTAGGTCCGTGCCCGGAAACTGAACCCGGGCCACTGAAGCAGAGCGTGCTGAACTTAACCACTAGGCCATGGGGCCAGCCCCTAATAAAACTAATTTTTACTGTTTCATTAAGGATATTCTTAAACAAAACTGACTTTTTTAAACTGTGAGTATGTATCAGTGAGTACAATGATTACTAGCACAGTTTGGTGCTGCTGTCTTGACTGGTGATGAGGCTCCAGCAGTTTTAATCATCATTGCTTTTGCACCATCAATACAAATGGCGAAAGAATAATAAAAGCAAACAGCATCTTCGAATTATAATGAATAATATAATTAACCTCATACAAGGGTTTTGACAATCACTGGGAGTCTGTGGACCAAACTTTGAGAATCTTTGTGTGAAAACATTATATTTACAAGGATTCTGAAGATGTGCTGATCCATTAGTGGGTTGAGACTAATATATCACGTATATTACAGAACAGAACCCATTTAACATGGCTTAATTGACCACATTTACTATCGGTCTCCTTTGAAAGCAGGGTATGATAAGCTGACAGGATAGGGCATGAGAAAGAAACTTAGGCAGTAGTGGTACAAAAGCATTAAAAAACCTGAAGCATAGACCCAGTGAGGGGCGGGGACATTTGGCTGGGTATATACTTAAAATTAACTCACACAAAAGCCAAAAGGTAAAGATAAGAATTAAGGGAAGGAAGAAAAGGTCCTGCATCCTAAGCAGAATCATCATCTCAGACCCAGTTTCACTTCACTCACTTACCCACCAATTTCCTCATCAAAAAACTGAATAGAAAATTAACGCCAATAAGTAGGGGGAGGTAGGCAGTGACTATCAGAACCAATTTTATACAGCACTTCCTGCAGGGCCAGACATCCAGGCATTCTCCAGGCTTGTCCCTGGACTGTGGAGTCCACACACAGACTACATCCTTGATGGCACAAAAGATCAAACTGTGGGCTTTGTAACAAGGCCAGGTGTCACACACGCTGTCACCAGTATAAGAAGAGGCTTATTCGGTGTCCCTGCCAGAACCAAAAACACTTTCCTCTTAAAGATTTCCAGGCTTGTGGTTTTGCCAGCTCGTTTTAATTTAGCTTTGGCGCTAGATTTAGCATCTCGGAACAGAAGTGTGCATTGGCAGAGGGAGGTTAATGGTCCAAATGGTCTTCATTCTCTTTTCGAAGTGTGTCTCTCTGGGCATCAAGAACATATTGTTTATTTCTATTGACCTAGGAATTCTATCTTTGGGAATATACTACTAAAAATAATTCTAATTGCAGACAAATATCCAGCCACATGCTGCTTATAGCAGAGAAACAAGTCAAGTTACAGGGCAAGATTAAGTAAACTATGTCCCTCTACTTAATGGATTAGAAGCAGCAATTATAAATGACTGAGGACACGGGATACAAAAAAAGCTTATGACAAATTGAAAAAGAAAAACCCCAAATAGATTGCCACAATGTAAAAGATTGGAAAATTTTTCCCCCAAAAAAACTGTCATCATGGCTAATAGTAGACAGCAAGCCATGGGACATTTTTCTACTTTTAATTTATTTATCAAATGTTTGTGGAGCACCATTAAGTGGCAGGCATTGTTCTCGATGACTGGCATACATCAGTGAACACAACAAAGACCCCTGCCCTCAAGATGCTTATATTCTGGCAGATGGAGATGGACAAATAAGCATGTTTGTTGTGTCAAGTATGTAGTTTGTTGGAATGTAGTAAATATTATGAAAAAGAAGCACATGGAGGAAACGGGTTGCAAGTTCTCAAATGTCGCCTTCTCAACAAGGCCTATTTCGACATCCCCCAGATACCCATTTGATTAACTTTCATCTTCAAGTCTCCGCAGTGTTAATAGGGTATTCCAGGCAGAGGAAATAGATAGGGCAAGACTGTGGGGTGGGAATGTGCCTGGTGTGTTCAAAACACAGCAAAGAGGTCAATGTGGCCAAAGCAGACCAGAGAGGGGAAAGCAGCAGAAGCGGTCGAAGAGATAATGGGGGGCCCAACTGTGCGGTCCTTGTAAGCCATTGTACAGACTATGGCTTTTACTGAGTGTAGGAAAGAAATGTGGGTTCATTATTGAAAATTAGAAAAAATGCCTCTTTCAATGAGGTAGACATTATAAAAAGGCGTGTCTTGTAGCATGTGTGGATAGCCCCTCCCATCCTTTGGTCTTGAGAGATGCTTAGCCAACTGAATGTTGGTTTTCCCCTTCATGGATGAGAACTAGGCAGAGCCTCCCAAAGTGGCACAGAAGTATCCCTTCCCAGACAAGAGCGTGTCTGTGAACAAGGGTCTATCAGAGGCCTCCTTCTTCCCCTAGAATCTTCAACTGCCCACTCCAGCTCAGTGACTGGCTTACCATCTCAGTCGTCCCTCCACCAGTCTGCTGGATTGAGGCTCACAAGCAAGCGAAGCAGCATGTTTACTCACCATTCTCACTCCGGAGCTTTGTCTTCTGTGCTGTCAGGTCATTTGCCAACTGAGTCACTTCATCTAGTTTTACATTTGCTTCATTCAAGCGCTCTTCGTACAGACTACAGAGCTTCTCAGCATTATTCTATGAGTTGAGAAAGAAGAGTTGGACATGGCTCATAGAATCCATGCTGAGTTAGCCACATAAAGAAGGAGGGGAGGGAGGTTCCTGGGACCCTTGTGCTCTTTTATCCTCTGAAGACCTAGCCAGCAAATCAATCTTCTAATTTAAGAAAGCACAGTAAACTCAGGGTCTGGGCCCCTAAGAGGCCCAAACTTCTCAGACTGTATGTGTCAACAGAGAAACCCAACTCTAAGTATTGGGACACTCTCTAGAATTCTTCGCTCTTCTGAAGAGGGAAACATGCCAAACACTGATGAAGTACATCATCACTTCCTGACATTATATTATATATTTAACCATCTTTCTCTTCCACTAGAACATAAGTTTCATAAGGGTAGAGATTCTGTTTGATTGCAGATATACCGTCAGTGCCTAGAATAGTGCCTAGCACATACTAGTCACTCAGTAAATAAGAGTGTACGTGCAGAGGGAGGGGAGATAAGGAGGGAGGGGATGGAATAAGAAGAAAGGAAATCCAAAGGGCTAACCATCAGGATAGGAGAAACTAAATGGGTGACCTGAGCTGTAACTGCTTGATGACAGAAATTTGAACTGTCAAAGCAACCGCACCCTCCTGATCACTAAGACTGTAAGCTCAAATTAACCCTGTTGGGTTAGTACTTCAATAACAAACTCCAACTTCTCAGAAATAGTTTTTTATGCTTAAAGAAAAGTCTGTGCCATTCAGCCTTTGCACTTCTACCTGGTTTAGGTAACAGATCTAATCATCAGATTCTTGCCACATTCTGGAAACTAATGCTAGTGACTTTGAAACTCAATATTCTCAGGACCAAGAGCTGACAAATGTAAGATGATGGTATCCTCTTTACCTAGCTTTAATATGCATTCTTCTTATTAATATGGTCAGAAATGGTAAAATGACTTGGTGGTTCTATAGACTTTACAGAGCTGTTTTTGTGTTTTGCTCTTTACATATATTAAATATCAATCCATAAATAGCCCATGAGACTTTTGTCTCTACAAAGAAAGAGCACTATGGAAATGTGGTCTTTGGAAATGGAAGAATAAGAAAACAAAGAAGGGATCATGCCAACGGCATTGGAGAAAATGCTGAAATCTGGTGGAAAACCTGATAGTCTCAATGTCAACCTAATTGTTATGATATAGCAATGGCCAAGGACCAGGAACATTTAAAAGATGATGCCAGGTTTGGTCTTCCGGGAAACTTCTGAATCAGCAAAAGTCTTAGAGATCTCCAGCTGGAGTCTACACTATGTTGAAGATTGTTCTCTTTAAGTTTGCACTACTGACTATTCTAAATTCCCTATGAAAGACTCCTCGATTGCATCTTCTCATGTCCCCAAGGCCGAATGCAGTGCTTGACACAACAGAGGCACTTAATACATGTCTAAGAGACTCAAACTACTGCAGACTTTAGTAAGAGGTTGGCCAACATATCCACTAAAGTTTACATAGAGGTCACAGTCAAACTTTCCTTATGAATTCCAACCCCCTTTTTTAACTTGGTCAAGGATATTATCCATTGATTAGCAAACTAATCAGATAATGTCCATTTGGAGGCTAATGAGGAAAGTCACAGATGTTCCATAGCACACCCAAGCTTGTTGGTGGTTGTGAAACCAGATCTGGCAGAGATTCAATGACCAGTTTCTCGTACAGTGCCATCAGCATCACACAGGTTAGAGCACTGATGTTAAGTGCCAGGTACACTCAATTATCCACTCTCTCCACTTGCTTCTAGAAGAAAGCTATAGTAGTGATAAATGTAACAGTTTTTAGATGGTCTGAAATTTCTAATTATATTTTGAATGCTCTCACTTCTGGAAGCAATTTGACAAAGTTGGCACACTCATTGTTCTCCTCACAATATCCTTCAAGAGTTCAGACTGACCTGTTTTACAAATGAGAAAACAGAGTCAGAGAGGCTAAACACCGTGCCCAAATTCACACAGCTAGTAAGTGTTGAAATTAAGATTTGAACCAATAACTGCCTGTGCAAATGCAAACAAAGAAACAAACAAAGATCAAATACTAGATTCATAAAGATGTGTTACGTGAAGTAGTAATAGCAAAGGAAATGTTAAGGATTAATTGACTTGATGTCCTAGTTGGCTCAAATTGTCACGAATTCTAGGTCCCAGAGGAAATTGGATAAAAATATGATGCCTATGGGAACCACCTGTATTGTATGTTGTCTCCAATAGTAAATGACCCCTTAACTGGGCCAGGAGGAACACATCCAGGTATAAGGAATGGCACTTGTGTTTGTGCCCTGACTATGTTACGCTGTGTACGTGTTTGCTGAGGGTGAATGAACACAGATCTCTCTAAGACAACTTAGTCAATGGTGTGTGGAAATGGCAAGAGAAGGAGCCAGGGAATCCCCAGTTTTCAAGAGATGCCTGTATGGGGAAGCCCAGCAGGGCTGTGCATATCTGCAGAGGAGGCAGCCACCTGGGCAGGCAGAAAAGGCACTTGCCCTTAGGCACAGCCTCAAATGGTAGGTATCCACAGGCAATGCTAAGCACTGGAATACTGTTTTCAATTTACAAAGCATTTTTAGAAGCAGGATCTGCAAAAGACAATGAGATTGTTTATCTAAAGGTGGCCTGTAGAGGGATATAACATTCAAAGGGGTTGGACCTTCAAAAGAACTTCAAATATAAGCATAAGGATAGACACTAAATTTTGATACTGGGAAATAAGAGGTTAATAGCATAATGCATGTTCATGCTAAAGCTGGTTGTTAAAGTGATGCATAAAAATGCTGCCTCCCAGAAATGCTGGAACCAATGGGAATTCAAAATAATCAAGATAATTGTGAGATTGCCTATAACTTCTAAATTGCCCTGGGCCTCTCTGTCAGCATAATATGCCTTGAAAATGCTTCAGTTTCCACTGTACCGTTGAGTATTGGCATTTCTGACATTATAATTCAGGAAAACATGAAGTAAACAATTCAAGAAAAACTTCAGCATAATGTATATGCCTAAGAGAGTGAACAGAATCAATTTATCCCACCAACAAATATTTAAGGTGGCAGCAGAATGTGGTCACCCACAGATACATATAGAGGATTTGGAGTTGAGGCCCATCTCTGCCATATAATTGTATGACCTTGGACAAGTCACTGAATCTGTGAGCCACAGAATTCCCAAGAGGCATATGTAAAAGTTAGCGGTCACATGGGGAGAGAGATTTCCAACCAGCCCCCAGCTGTTATAACTCTCCCAGCCCAGGATCTAGTTATATGAGTGAATAAACCTTCAGATGACCCCAGTCTCAACTGCCATCTGAGCTAAGGCTGTCAACCCCCAGAACCAAGAGAGATAATAATAAAATATTGTTTTAAGCTACAGGTTCTGGGATGATTTCTTATACAGCAATAGATAAATAGAACACTACCCTTTGGTCAAGGAGACAGATTAAGGCAGGTACGGACAGACTCTGCTTTCCTTTCAAAATCCCATCGCTAGTATCTGAGGAAAAATCTTTCTTATTTTGGTTTGTTTTTGTTTTTTGGAACCAGTGAATAATGGTTTTAAGAAAAATATTTTATTCTTTGGGATAAGAAGAAAAGAGATGGATGAGGGAAAAGAAAAATATAACTTATAAGGTAGAGAGAGAAGTTATACTGAATGGTCTTGATTTTATTAGTTAGTTCTTCTCATTTATTGACAGGAAGGATTCAGAAAGGCAGGGTTAGAATCTGAGGAAGGATTTTGTATAAAATAAAACAGAAGGTGAATTAGAAAATTAAAGAACTGAGCAGCAATGAAATTCCAGAGGCAATTGGAAAGTATGAAATTCATACCTAATGGATTTATGGTGAACCTATCAACAGTTTTATGATTTTATGACTTCTTACGAAAATGTGCAGAAACAGAAGAGTTCCTGAGGATAAACGAGAGGCACAGTGGAATATGGAGAGAGTAAGGACTCCTAGGTCCTCATTTGTGCTGAGGGAGGCAAAGGAAGCCTACAGGGCATGGAGAGAGGATGTTTTCATTGCTGAGTGAAAGACAGAATCCATATAAAATGCAGAACATATGAGAGATAGAGGAGAAAGAGACGACCCAAGACCTCACTAGATTTATAGTCTAAGATGATTGGAGGTGGGGTAGAGGGGACAGTGAAGAGAGGGTGGGGGGAGCAGGGTGATTGTGCTTCTTTCTACTCAATGTGGTCTTTAAAGGGAATTAATGCTAAACATTTTAAGAGCCACTCAAAATCCATGAAGAAATTTTACATTTTTCTGGCCACGGTCCAAGAAGATGAAGCTTTATTGTTGGTTTGTCTCGTCCTCAGGTGACTTTACAAATTCTGCTCACAAGGAGAATTTCGCTCTAGCTGTGAGCTCTGCTTGATCTAAAGCAAGCCTCCTCTCAACTTCCAGAAGGCAGGGTGACCACTACCTGTGATCTGATGCTAGTCGTTTGAGACGAGAGTGTGCAGAGTATACACTAACAGGTTCAGTGGAGAAAGGACATGTGATGAAACTTTCTTCTAGTGCTGGCTGGTTAAAGAGACGCCAGAGGACGTGAGGGAGAAAAAGTTCCTTCTCTCAGCAAAGCTGTTTGTGTCCACCATTCATTCAGACAGACTCTAGAAGTATCTAGGCCACCCCGAGGAGTGCTCCCAACACAAAACTGTTCTTCAAGAGAGACACAACACTCACATAGCTAGTGGCTTCACTTTCCCAGCCTACTTACTTATGTCATCACCAGAAAGAACCACAAGGAACACCGACTGGAATTTCAAAAAAAAAGAAGCCACCGTCAGGCTACATTCAGGTGATGGTCACGTGACCTTAACAACGACCGCTGACGTTAGGCCAGATCCAGTCAATCTGAAGAACCGGAGCCTCCATTAGCAAACACCTTGAGTCACCAGTCTGGTTAATTTTCTTTTCCTTCATCTCCCCTACCTACTTCCATGTTCTGAAGTCCACGAGGAGGGCTTGGGAATGTTTACCTTAGCTCTGGTCATCTGCTCAACACGGCTCAGGAGATCGTCCACTTCTAGCTGCAAGTCACTCTTGTCTTTTTCCAATTTCTGCCTGACTTGTTGTAGACTCTCTACCTGGTTCTCGAGCCCAGCCAGGCTGTCCGCGTGTCTCTTCTTCAAAGAGGCAGAAGTTGTCTCAAAGTGCAATGTGGCCTCTTCCATGTCTTGGCGAAGCTTCTGGAATTTTATTTCCTGCTTCTTAGTTATCTCGAGCTGAGCCAAACTGGCCCCTCCTGCCTCCTCCAGCCTCTCATGCAACTCTTCCAGTTCTTGGGTGAGGTCGGCTCTCTCCCTCTCCACCTTGGCTCGAGTGGTCCTTTCAGCTTCTAGGTCCTCTTTCAAATCTTGTATGTGAGTCTGCAGCAATAAATAATTTTGACTTTTACTAAACACTTGGAGCATCTTTTATATTCAAGAGCCTTACCGTATCTTTTATTTTTTTAATTTCTCAAAACTAAGAAAAATAATATAACACTTTTGGTTCCCATTTTATAGTTAAAGAAGATAAAACACACAAAAATTAGGAGATTTGCTCCAAATCAGTCCCAAGACCAAAATTAAAATTTGCAGTTCCTCCAAATCTCCCAGCCCTTGGTGATGAGCAACTTCATTACACTATACATGTGGAGGAGAAAACTTAGTAAGGAGGATCTTCCAAAGGAATGGGAAATATCTTTCATATAACAAGAAAAACATTTAGAGAGAGTTTGTAAAAAATAATGATGAATTTTATATACAATACCTAACTCATCTGGAATTCATTTACCTGACAATCTCAACTATTGGGAACTGGGGCAAAAATCTGAACAACAGAATGAATATCTCTGAGTTCAAGCAACTTACTCATAAGAAATGGCATAATTTAATTTTATACACAATTCTGACAAATGTGGCTACTTAGTCTGCAGGCAATCTCAAGTAGCAGGAGAGCTGAAGTAACAGATTGGAATAGGTGGAGGAAAGGGGACTACTAATGTGAGTAGTAATCTGATACCATCAGAGGCAGAATTATTAGGCAAAGAAAAGCGGTGATAAGACCTCCCAGAACCCAAAACTCTTTTAGTGTAGGAGCAAATAGCTCTACAATCTTGACAGCATCATTGTAGTACATTATACGTTACACTACACATTGTAGAACAGCACACTGAAGCCACTGATGTTCACTAACATCACCTTAAACAATTAGGTATAGGTTAGGGTGGAGGGAAAAAAGGATAGAATCTATTTTAGAATATGTTTTCCTTTCCATTAAGTAAGAGCACCACGGCTTAGAGGATGGTGATTTCTAGATCATACCACGTAAGTAAGCTATCAGATCTGTGGATGAGTTGTGACAGAGAAGGTGGTAAAAAAATCTATGATTTCCACATCCAAGTAAACACGATCCTCTTTCCACTAGCATTCTTGGGATCCAACACCTTTATCCCAAATAATACTGTCATTGAACCCAACATTTCTGAAACATTTCTTCAGAAATAATCTTTAAAGCATTTTTTTTAATCATCAAGGTAAGAAAATTTGTCTTTTGGATGAATTAAAATTTTGGATTTATTTTTTGTTTTGGATAAAGTCAACTGTCTTTTGAAGACAAGCTTGGTGAATATGATAGATAATCACTTGGAGATTAATATTGTGTCCAAAAGCCTGTCCAGATAGCAGCAAGACTGGTTTTCTTATTTCACTTAAAAGGTATCAGAAGATAATTTTCAGAAAGGGGTTCTGAAATTATTTTGTGTAATGGTTACATTACTGAGATAACTGTTTAGCTTCAAAGGAAAAACACCCATCCGTATGTGTATGTGAGGAGTTACATGTATACGTATATATTTATATTACTTTATAACATCGTCATATAGTATAAAACAGTCACATGGTCTAAAGCTTATAAATAAGTGCCTGTTATCAAATAATGTCTGGAAGCTACAAGCAGCTACAAAACAGATTTTCCACATAATTGCCTTCTAATCACAAAGACTAATCATCATAAAAATTAAATTGCTAACACAATGCTTACCACGGGTCAGGCACTGTGCTTACTGCTCAAATGTACTGTTGCATTTAATATTATCAGCTCAAAGGCCGTCAGGAGGATTAATGAGTGAAAAAATACATGCCTAGGATTTTAGCACAATGCCTGGTGCACAGCAACCATTCAACAAATTAGCTATTTGTTTTTATTATTCTCATGAGAAGGACATTTAAGCTTAAAAAGTTATTTTCCTAAGAGTCACATATCTGTGGAATGCCACAGTTTACCTTCTTAACCACTGCTCTTTCTGCCTCTGTCTATAGTTGGCTAAGGGTGTGGATACCTTGGCAGAGCATTTGTCAGTGAAGCACCAGTCGCCACCCATGCATCTCAATACAGGTACTCACAGGTACTGGATAAATGATTACCTGAAGCTCTTTAGCCATCTTCTGAAGCTGAGCCACCAGGCCTTTCTCCTTTTCCATGTTTGATTTCATCCGACTCAATTCTAATTCTTTTCTGTTTGGAAAAATGTATCAAATGGAATTGTTCAGAGTCATAATGTTTTGTTTAAATATTTTTAGAATTTTAGTAATAACACATGAATTCATTCTCATTGTAAAAATTCAACTATTACATCTATATCTGAACTCTTCTTGGCTATTACACCCAATCTTTGTTTCTTCCCTAGAAGTGACCACCACTATCAGTTTGGTGTGAATCCATCCAGTCATTTTTTTCTAAGTATTGACATATGTTTGTGCTTATATTTCAGTAGAAATAGTTTCATTCTTTACTGTGAAAGGTATAGTATTGTATACATTTGTATATATAGTTCTATAACTTATTTTTAACCCAATAATACATTGAAGATTTTTCCATGTTGGCCCACACATAGATTACTTCATTTAAAAATTAACTGACAACCTATTCCATGATTTAGACTTCCTGTAGTTTATTTATCCATTTCTCTATAAATAAGCACTTAGGTTTTCCCCAATATTTTGCTTTTACAAATAACACTGTTCACATACACGCCTCCTTGTGTACAAGTGAGTGTTTCTCTAGAGTGGACACTGAGCAGGGAATTGCTGGGTCAGGTACAGGTATGTGCTTAAAAATATATAGCCCTGCCCTTTGACCTCCAATAGCAATGTAAGATTATTATTTCTCTACATTTATTCTTAATATTAGCATACTGCTAAATTTTTCCTAATCTGAGAGAATGGATTTGTATGTCATTGTTTTATTTTGGATGTCCTTGTTTATTAGTGATGACAACATCTTGTCAACTATGGGGATTTAAAAATGGCCAGTAAACCAAATGAACTGCCTGCTTGTGTCCTTTGCCTATTTTTCTATTAGGTTACTCATCTAATTATTGAATTAAAGATTTTCTTTTAATATTCTTGATATTTATTTTTGATATCTATTGTAGATATTTCTCATACTTTATAATTTGTTGCAATTTTATGTTTTATTTTTATTTATTTTTTTTGTGAGGAAGATCAGCCCTGAGCTAACATCCATGCCAATCCTCCTCTTTTTGCTGAGGAAGACTGGCCCTGGGCTAACATCTGTGACCATCTTCCTCCACTTTATGTGGGACGCCACCACAGCATGGTCTGACAAGCAGTGTATCGGTGCGCGCCTAGGATCCGAACCCGGGCTGCCAGCAGCGGAGTGCGCACACTTAACCACTACGCCACGGGGCCAGCCCCTGCAATTTTATTTATGTTGGTTTTTGCAACCTAAATGTTTAAATTTTTGATGTAGTCAAATTTATCAAGATATTCCTTTTATGTCTTTGGCTTTTTGTGAGTTATTCAAGAAGATTTAACCTGCCGATTTCCTAAGACTCATCACCTATATTGTCTTCAAATGGTTTTTTTGTTATTTTTATTGCAGTAAGAACATTTAACATGAGATCCACTTCTTAACAAATATTAAAGTGCACAATACGGTTTTGTTAATTATAGGCACAATGTTGTACAGCAAATCTCTAGAACTCCGTCATCTTGCGTAACTGAAACTTTATACCCATTGAATAGCAACTCCCCATTTTCCCTTCTCTCTAGCCCTTGGTCTCCAGACCATCCTATTCTGTTTCTATGAGTTTGACTATTTTAGATGCCTCATATAAGTGGAATCATGCAGTACTGTTCTTCTGTGACTGCCTTATTTCACTTAGCATTATGTCCTCCAGGCTCATCTATGTTGTCACATATGGCAGGATTTCTTTCTTTTTAAAGGCTGAATAATATTCCATTATATGTATATAGCACATTTTCTTTATCCATTCATCCACTGGTGAGCATTTTGGTTATTTCCATATTTTGGCTATTATGAATAATGCTGTATTGTCTGATTTTTTTATAGCTTAATTTTTACATTTAATTCATTAATGCCACTGGATTTTATGTGTGTGAATAGTGTGAGGTAGAAGTTTAACTTTTACCTCATAATCTCAGCACCATTTAAGTATTCTATTTTGTCATCGCTAATTTGAAATTCCACCTCTATCATGTATTAAGTTTCCACGTAACACAAGTTCATTTAGAAAAATGTTTTATAATAAAGTTATAATTTCCTGTAAACATGGATTTCTAAAATGCCAGAGCTCTTCGACCTTGGCCTACAGGGATGGAGTATCATTTTCACTTTGCTGAGCTGAAACACAGTCTTTGAAATTGAATGCTAAGGGAACTTGATCATCATTTTGCCTTTTGCTGTTCCATTACATTCAAATGGTTGCTTATTTCACCTTTTCCAAACACCTATCAAGTTCAGTAACTTGTTAGTAGAATATTAATCAAGCCACACCATGAGCATGTATAATGGCAACTCACGAACACAAAGAGGAAAACCAGAAGCTCATAGCTGCTCACTTGACTCTCTTCTCTTTTTCACTGTGGGCCCCAATGATCGATATGCTCCCAGCTTGAACCTTTAACCTTGTCTCACTCTTTGACCTTACAGTCTTCCCGTCTTATTTGATCCACCCCAAATAACTTGAAAAATCTCTAATGGTTAGAAGAAAGTCTAGCTAAACAGAGGAAGACAAACAGGACACAGTGAGAAAATCCATTTCCCTGAGTGGTGAAACTAAACTAGAAGGGACCATCTTACTCTGAGGTTCTTAGGGTATAAAGAATCCATGTGAACTCAAAGTTCCATTATTTTTTTTTATTTATTTTCATTTTTATTTATTTATTTATTTATTTTGTGAGGAAGATCGGCCCTGAGCTAACATCTGCCAAGCCTTCTCTTTTTTGCTGAGGAAGACTGGCCCTGGGCTAACATCCGTGCCCATCTTCCTCTTCTACTTTATATGGGACGCCGCCACAGCATGGCTTAGCAAGTGGTGCATCGGTGCGTGCCCAGGATCCGAACCTGCGAACCCCGGGCTACCGCAGTGGAGTGAGCGCACTTAACCGCTTGCGCCACCGGGCCAGCCCCTATTTTTTTTTTTTACATAAGGTTTTCAACTTTTTATAAGAGAGTAACTTTTTTTTTGAGGATGATTGGCCCTCTGCTAACATCTGTTTCCAATCTTCTTTTTTCATTTTTCTCCCCAAAGCCCCAGTACATAGTTGTATGTCATAGTTGTAGAGTTGTAGCTCTTCTCTGTGAGACCACCTCAGCATGGTTTGATGAGCTGTGAGCAGGTCTGCACCCAGGATCTGAACCAGTGAACCCTGGGCCACCGAAGCGGAATGCGTGAACTTAACCGCTGTGCCACCAGGCTGGCCCCTGCATTAATTTTGATCATTGTTATGTTCTGCTTTAGATTTTAAGTTTAATATTTAAGAGTAAATTATTTGATCAAAGAAAAAGCTATATGAACGTTAATGAAGTTAGATCTGGCAAATAAGTATTTTTTTTGGAGTGATCAGAGGGTACATGAGACATCACATTAGGGTAAATTTTTTATTTTTGTTTTACTTTTTATGCCATTGGTCTCATCATGAGTAAAAGAAGTGAGCCATTTTTATTTTTTGAGTTGTGCCTCAAATTCTAATAATTCACATCTCATGTGCCTTACATCTTTCATTCGCATCTGCTATTCAGATGCATTTTCAATTACATTCTTCTAGATTATGCATTTACTCTCGTTACAACTATATAATAAAGCCCAGCAAAAACAAAAAAAATCCATTTCCTAGGCTTGTTATCCTCCCCTTCAGGTCTTGAGACGTCTGGCCCTGGAGTCGTGAGGATAAACGACATGAGAGAGCTGTTCCTTTCAGTACAAGGTCTCCCAGAAGCTCATGCAACAGAAAGGTGGCTTACTTCCTCAGCTTTTCCGCTAGCTGCAGCTGGCTGCTCTCCAGGTACTCTGCACTCTCCTGGTTCAGCTTGAAATCGCCCTCCAGTTTGCGCTTTTCCCTTTCACAGTTCATTCTCGCTTTTCTCTCCTGCTCAAAGGCACCCTCAAGCTGACAAAAGGAGATATCATTTAGCCAAATAAGTAGGTAAAGTTTATCCTTCACTACATGTGTTCACTAACTACTTACTTTCTGGAAAAAAAAGAAAGAAAAATACAAGCACGGATTCTGTAAATGATGCCCAATTATGCTGATATTTTTAAATAAATATTGTATGCATCAATAAGATAAAAGAATCTAGAAATCACAGTGATAGAAGAAAACATTAGAGATTAAGGAACATATGTTCTATCCTAGGGAAGGCACCAATAATAAATGGCCAGAAAGCCTTTGTCTGATCGTTTTCCAGTGACGGGAAGCTCACTTCTTCACATGGCAGCTCATTTCATGGGTGGATAAGTCCATTTACTCGGGAGTGCTTCTTCATAAGAAACCAAAACATTCTCTGTAAATTCTTCCCACAAGTCTAAGCTCTGCTCCCTGGAGCAACACCAAGAAAATCTGTCTCCACACGATCATCCATGATTAGGCAGCTGTCCTGAGTCTCCCAACTTGGTACTGACTGTTTCAGACACGTCCCACATGACATGATGTCCGCACCTCCTTTGACACCTTGGCACCCTCTTCTAGTCCATTACATTGCATCATATTCTGGCACCCCACCAAGGGGGTCAGAACATTCCAGTTTTGTCTGGTTTAGATTGGTCAACAATGATATCGAGGTTAGTTTAGCAGGAGGCTAGGTAACAGTGACGATATGGCTATTTTTTCATTGATTTGTTTACTTTTCAGCAATAGAAGCTATTTCCTGTAACCAGCAAAAGACATGAAATTCAAATGGGGAGAGGAGGGAGAATTTCTGGCAGGTGTATGAGAAAACCTGAAAGTAGATGAACTCCAGGAGAGAACAAGTGTGTGTGTGCACGCATGCGTGAGTGTACATACACACACACGTGTGCACTCACACACACACCAATAAATCCCCATAGTGAGGCTTTGTGAGATACACAATCAGTGGAAATAGGAAGAGAAGTGAGACAACTAACAGTTATTAGAGGAAATTGATAGAGAGGCATGAGGAAAAAGAAGCAGATAATAAAAAAAAAAACCTAACCACCCTTGTCAGCAATTGTATAAAGGCTAAGCTTTTGGGACTAATAGGAGAAGGAGTGTGTACACTGTGTCAGCTGGGGAGGGGAAAGGAAAGATGACGTAGCTACCCCCTGAGACTGATCTGAAACATCTTTATTTCACAGGGTGCTTGGAGGCAGACCAGGGGCACCATCTTTAGCATCTTACAAGTATTTCCCAACAGCGTAGGTAGAACACAGCTTGTGACTTACGTAACTTTCAACTATAAATAAACCTCAGCACACCACTGGAGACATGGCAGGGCCTTTAAACCAATCCTTCAGCACTAGTGTCAAACAGAGTCCCAACATATCTGTAGGGCAAAGTACCAGGTTCTGTGGGAGCTATGGGGAAAAGCCATCACTTAGAGTGATAACCCTTTACGATTCATCTCAGTGTTCTCCACTGCCCAGGGTTGTATGAAAGTTACATTTAAAAACTGAGATTACGTGCTGGGGCCTCTCTTATACTGTAGTGCTTCCGTGGACATTAAGAAAAAACATTTCTATTTCTAAGTAATGAGAGAAAGAAGCCATATGACTATGTTCTCCTGAAACTGTCAAGATACATTAACTGAGTAAGAATTAGAGGTTCGTATATACGTAGGCAGCTAACCAGCTAGACATAGCACTACTCACCTCACTCACTTGCTGTTCCAGCTTCAACTTGGCCTTGCTCAGGTGGCTGAGCCTCTCCTCCTCTGTGTGCAGGTCATCCAGGGTCTGCTGATGGGCCTCCTGCATGACCGTGGCTGCTCTGTGAAGTTTGTTGATATCCTCATTTAGAGACTCCACTTCCTCAGCCAAGTTCTTGACCTGTGGGAAGACGATGACAATGGCTTCATTAGAGCTACCCCTGGAAGGCTGGGCATAATGCTAAGGTCTGTCTTCTCTCTTTTCTAATATAAAAAATCCTATGAGGTATCCACTGTGTTGAAGAACCAAATTTAGCCAAATTCCTGATACACTTTTTAGAACTCTAAATTCACTGTTTCTTCCACACATACACAAAAAAGATCTGTTACCTGTCATGGTCCGGGAATGGGGTATTCTGGTTAATCAAATATCATCAATATAGCTCATTGGATGGCCAGTTTTCAGAGTATCATATTATGGTATAACAAGACCACCACTAAAGGTAACTTAGCTTTCTTTTGAGTATTCAGGGGACACGTATTAATCTTGTTGTGCCTCAACATCCTGAGAAAGTGGCAGTTAAAGAAGAGTTACAGCTGATAAAGTATGCAAAAATGGAAGCTGGCTATAGCAGGCCCATGTGCTTTTTATGAAAGGGAACCAATGGCACCAGAGTTGCTATATCTGCCAAATGTAGTGTCATTCTGGAGACTAGTAATTCAGCAGAGGTTTGGTACAGACTCCTCAGCTAACCGCAATTCATACACAGATGCACAAGCTAAAAACCTCAACTAAAACGAACAAAACGTCAAAGTCCTTAACTGGAATTAAAGTGACATCTTCAAGAGGTCAAACTCCAAATCGATGACAGAGCTGGGGATGCAGACACAACCAAATCACCTTTCAGTAAACCGCTTCATGCTTGCTCTCCATCCAAAAAAGGATACTTAGAAGACCAATGAAACCATTTTGCTCTTTCTCTTTAGTTTCAGATGCAATAAGATGGGAACAAATGAAAAACGTTTCATTTGGGAAATTAAATAGGATTCCATAAATTCGAATTGGAAATTTAAATCGGGACAGCACAGTTCATCAGGCCCTTGATTTTAGGCTGGTTCTGACTTCCAGTGCTGTACAGTTGCAGGCCACTGTGTTAATTAATTTAGACAGAGCAAGGCTGGTACCGAAGCCTGATTGCGAATGGCATTCAGGCATCTAGGCCTTCCTAATGTTATAGAAAAAGTACCTTGTGCTCTGCAGCACGCTTCGCCTTCTCTGACTTCGCCAATATTGTTTCCAGGTCATCGATTTCTTTCTTCAACTCAGAACATTCATCTTCGAGTTGCCGCCCCCTGGCAGTCAGCTCAGAATTTATCTCCTCCTCTTCCTCCACCCGCGCAGACAGCGCCTTGACTCTGGCCTCCAGCTGGATCTTGGATTTAATCAGCGACTCGCACTGCTCTTCAACATTCGCCAGGGTCTCTTGCTCCTGCCATGATGAGGAGAAAATTGTTGCCAACAGCTGGAAGTAATTTATCAGCTAGGCGAAAATGCTGCTTAACACATAGCAAAGAGATAATTGCCTGCCCTCTGCCCAGCACTTTCACCTACCTATCCTAAGCAGTTGAAATAATATTCCCAGTTCCCCGATGCTATTGTGGAGAAGTGGAGGAGTTGCTTGTGTTTGGAGGTGCTTTCAATCTTTCAGGCCATTCAGTAGATTAGATTACCTCTCCTAAAGCACTTAATAGAATCCTGGTGGCCTAAAGGAGCTAACACATCTCCCAAAATCAGCGCTGTACTGCTTAAATCACAGCTTCTGGAAGCATCCATGTGGGCAGATGGTTTGAGGTTGATACCTGCTCAGAATATGGTCTTTTAAGAAAGCAGTGTTCCCTCAGACAATAGAATATTTATGACATTATGATAAGTGCCTCGATGCAGGTGTTTTAATATATACAGGTATCTTCTAATAAATAGAGCTGAGCTGTATATTTTTTATTCTTAGGCTGAATTTAGAATTCATAAGGCTACTTGCAAGTCACTAACTAGATTTCACTATTATTTCCAGCTAAAATCTTTTCCTCAATGATTCTGCCAGCAGTAAGTTCCACAAGTTATACACATAGAGCACAAAGTACTCTCCCTTTTTCCTTTCAAACGTACTGCCTCCACCTCTCACTGAGTGACCCATTACTCCTGCGGTATGGGTCAAGTGAAAAATGAGGGGGCTGATTGCCTTTTGCTACAAAAGCACTTTTTATAACTTTGAACCCCTCTAATTTGTCTCCATTAGATGCTAAATAAAACCTCTTTGTGAGCAAGTTCTTAATTACCGTAGGTCTCGTTGCAACATAACTTCACACACATCTCCATCTTCCCTCTCTAGACCTCACCGTCCTCTGCAATATGCCAGTTTGGACAATTCATTACCTATCTATTTGACTGGCTTAAGTTGGTTCTGCTACTTAGATCAAGAGCAGAAAAAGGAAAAAATACGGGCTATTGGTTTCTGGCTAGGTCTTCGCAAGAGAGTGGCTGTCTGCCCAACAAATGGGGCTCAAACAGGCAGAGATGGGGGAGGTATAGAAGAGCAAATCTCAATCATCACCAAAGACCCAAAGAGAAGGTGCTAAATTAAAAACAAACAAATAAGAAGGCCAAAGCAGGAAGAATCCATACAAATCAGAGAAGCTTCCAATGTCTGGGTAATAATGGGCACACTTGATCTTGGTTCACCCAGGATGACAAGTGCAATGGTTGTTGCTCTTTTCCATTCAGTATGTGTGCAGGACCTGTCACCATCACCGAACGAAGAGGACAGTCCAATCGACCATCATTGATCCCTTCATTAAACGTGACGGCAAGATGTACGGCCAGCTGAGCAATGGTGTGGCGGTTGAACAGAAGGAAGATCCTTTCCCCAATGGCAGTTATTCTGTCACCTACTCACAGTGTTAATTGGAAACGGTTCACTCAGTTCTGCTGGTATTCTAAGTAAATGATTTTAAACGAATCCTGTTTCCTTGATCACTACTGTGTTTAGCTATGTCCCTTACAAATAAATGATGATAAAATATGTCAGAGTTCTGTCAACTTTTTAAATCACAGTTACAGTTTGAACTCATCCCTGCCTTCCTGGGTTTGCCCTGGAACACGCATGTTTCATGTGCTCCCCACACTGATCTTTTATCCTGGATCCCAGGCTTTTACCTGTTGCTCCCTGCACAAGTTAGGTCCATTTCTATCTACCACATCAGCCCAAGTAGCACTGGCCACTCTCTCTGTCTAGAGGAAAAATAATGAAAACTGGGAGGCCAGGTCTCATCCAAAGTGCTTCTCGCCTAAACCAGGCCAAATATAATACTACAAACTGTTCTTCATATAGGATGGATCTTAAAGGAGATTTGGAATGGGGCACAACAATTTGTATTTCTAGCAAGCATCCCAGGTGAAGATGATATACACTAAACTAAAGTTCTAGAATCACTGCTCTGTTAAATATGCATCCGAAATATGGGTCTGGGTGCAAATTCTTATGTAAATTATGGCCGATTGGAACATTGATGGATAGCACAGCCCTAAAATAAAAGAATAACTTGAGTCAGTCTCAAATTTTCTCTTTCAGTAAGTTTAAAAAGCAGGAAAAACAGTTTTATTTATACAATTGTATTGGAACCCAATATTTTTTAACTTAACACTGTGCTAAGTGCGGTGGAGATTATAATGAAGGTGAATACAGTCTCCTCCCTGCCTTTGGGATGTTTGGGGGTAACTGTAGTCCCAGTGGCTAAGGAGGAGGAATGTGAAAAGCAGTGAGTAACGGCACGTGGGCAACAGATGGGAGATGGAGGCTTGAATGCCAGGGCTGAGGGTTTGGGATCTATAAGGTCCATTTTGCAGGATCTGAAGCTTGTTCATCAGGGAAGCAACATGATATTTGTCTAAGACAATGGTTCTCAATCCTGACTGGATATCGAATCACCCATATAGATTATTTGACCCACACAGGGCCTGCTTAATCAAATATCTCAGAGTGGGGTCTAGGCATCTTTCTTTTTATTTTTTAATGCTTTACAAATGAGTTTAATGCAAAGCCGAGGTTGACAACTGCTGTTCTAAGAACTCGACTGATTAGTAATGTTGATTTGGACCGGGGAAAGGGAAGTAGGGAGACCAAAATCAGGAAAACCAGCCAGGAGCACACTGCAATAATCCTGAAGATCTAGGAAAGCTTTTCTCAGGACCTAAATCCTGTCTTTTGATTTGCTAATGAGTCATGGGCTGCATACAGAATTCAAATTAAGACTCAGAGCTTTCTGGCTCCCACGATAGATTGTAGCGCTTTTATATAGTTAAAACTCATCTCACAGTTGTTCCTTTTTCAAAGACATCCTGCCAGTGAAATCACTTCACTCTGAAACAGGGTGTCTCTAAGCGTTTCCATTGTCTGTGTTTGATGAAATTCTATAGTATTCGAAATGCATGTGCCTCTATTTTTTTCAGGTGAACACTGCCTGCAAAACAAGAGAATCTAATTAAAAACTTGATTTGAAGATAAAACGGTGTGGCCACTCACAGCCTGCAGCTGAAGAAGCAGCTCATTCTTTTCCCGGCTGAGGGACACTTGCTGTGCTGTCAGCTCGCCTCTCTGAGATTCTGATTTCTCCAAGGCTTTCTGCAGTTGCACACACTCTTCCTTCAGTCCAGCCATCTCCGTTCCTGTTCCGGCAGATTTGACAAGAGGCTTGATCTTGAAGAAGAGCCTCATCCAGGGCCAGTTCTTCACAGCCATGAAAGCTCTTATGTTCCACTGGATCAAAAGAAGTGCGTCCCTAAATCAATAGAGAAAAAAGGAAAGCCAGTTAACCCAGGCTCTAAGAGTTACTTCCCAAATTAAGATCCTTAATAAGCACATCTTTTTAGGAGTCATTATAAATTCTCATTAGTCTTCGAAGCACTTCTACATCCTGGCTCTCATTTGATTCTGGCCAAAATCCTAGGAGGGACTTCTGGGGCTAGCAACGTTGTGGACTAGATGTCCTGAAAATGCTCCCTCCACAAACATCCTTTAATTGAGAGCTGAACCTGAAAGACAATGTGAAACAAAGAGGGAGCTAAAATCCTGAGCAATAAGTCAATGCCTGGACAGCCTGGACACCTTGGTGGAAGAAGGAAACCAACCTTGGTATTATAGGAGATGGTATTGTTATATCTACATGGATAAAGAGACAGGCTGAGACTTTCAAAGAATTTCACCCTTAATGAAGAGGAGGATTAAAAACTTCACCCATTGACACAGGGAGACATCAAAGACAAGTATATCTGATTTGGTCTGGGCTCAGGATGAAGAAAAAAATCCTACTCCAGGAATTTTTTTTTTATCATGGACCAGAACCACTGAATGTTTGAAGTTTAAATTTTACTATCTGATTAGTGCAGAAATATGCACGAAATTAGCATGATCATTTTTTTATACTGGTAATAAATGCCCCTTTGACCCTTGAGGGAGGAAAATGAAAACGTGCACTGAAGAGAACACCCTAAAATCAAGAGCTTGTCTCAGATAAAGCCCCCCTGAAGATGAGTTTACAATTCAAAATTACAAAACACATATGGAAAAAAATCAACCCTCAGTGAGAGTGAGCACCTATAATAAAAAGTTTGATTAAACTCCCAGGAATTTCAGACAATTGAACAATCTGGTGGAGATCATAAAATAATTGTTCAAAATTTATAAGGCATAAAGGAAAGAATCAAAAAAACAAGAAAGAAATGAGCCACTAGGATAAAAAGGCAAACAGATTTGAAAGAGGACCAAATAAAATGTCTAAAACTGAAAAGCATAGTCACTGAAGTCAAGCACTCGATGGAAGAATTAAGCAGCTGATTAGACACAATGAAAAAAAATGTGAATTACGAAAAGAATAAACCCAAAGCAAGTGGCAAGATGGAAAGAATAAAAATAAGAAACTAATGAGGGGCCGGCCCGGTGGTGCAAGCGGTTAAGAGCACGCGTTCGGCTGCAGCGGCCCAGGGTTCGCTGGTTCAGATACCGGGTGTGCACCGACCCACCGCTTGTCAAGCCATGCTGTGGCAGCGTCCCATATAAAGTAGAGGACGATGGACACGGATGTTAGCCCAGGGCCAGTCTTCCTCAGCAAAAAGAGGAGGATTGGCAGATGTTAGCTTAGGGCTGATCTTCCTCACAAAAAAAAAAACCACTAATGAAGTGGAAAACAAACAAACAAAAAAAAAACAAGAAAATGAAAAGATGGTTCATTGAAGAGACTAACAAAATAAACATCTGGCATGAATGATCAAGAAAAAGGAGAGAAGGCACTAGTAAACAATACTAGGTAGTGATAATACTATAGGAATACAATAATCTAGGATTATGCTCTAGAAACAATTATAGATATGGTAGAGATTAAAAATAATAATCTAGCAGATTAGAAAATTTAAAAGAAATGTAAAATTTTTTAAAAAGAAACTTCTAAACTGATTCAAGAAGAAAAAAAATCTCAGTAGGACTATTACTATTAAATAAATTGAATCAAAAGTATAAAATCTATTCTAAAAGAAACACCAGATCTAGGTGGTTTTACAGCCAAATTTTACCAAACATTCAAGGACTAAATAATCACAATAAATTGTTTCATTTTGTGAAAGGAGGAAATATTCTCCGACTCTTTTATGAGGTTAAGGTAACCATGATCCAAAGTCAGATAAGGTAGCAGGGGAAAAGAAAATTACAGGCCAATCTTATTCACAAACATTGATGCAAAAATCCTTATGGTAATATTGCTACCAAACCCAACAATGTATGAAAAAGATAATATCTCATAAACAAAGTGGGTTTAAAATTTTTTTTAAATCTATCAATATAATTCAACACATTTATAGGTGAATGTAGAAAAACCATGTGATTACTTCAATAGACGCAGAAAAAGAATTTAACCATTTTCCTGATTAACAAAATCATATGGAAGGAATGTCCTCCACACAACAAATCATGTCTATAAAAAAAATAAATAAAATATCATCTTAAAAGGGAAATGATAGCTTTTCCCAAAGTCAGAAATATGACAAAATTTGACAAAAGTTTTTGAGGTCTGAAATGGCACAAGTTGGTGAGAATATAGAGCAATGGGACTTTCATACACTTCTGGTGAAGAGTAAATTGGAAAGCATTTTGGCAATATCTCATTACGCTGAAGTTGTGTATAGCCTAAAACCTAATAATTCAGACCCTGGAGAAATGCCACTCAAAGTGTTTGCGCCGGCCAGCTGCTATCCACAAAGTACCAGAGCATGGGCCAGCATTTTGAGTAACACTGCTCTCAAGAAACTGTTGCATATGTGCCGGGGAAGACATTTACAAAAGTGTCACTGCAGAACTATTTGTAATAGCAAAAAATTATAGACGACTTAAATTTACTTGAGCTGGAAAATGGATAAATAAATTGTGGTATATTCGTACAATGGAATACTATATAGAAGTTAAATTCAATAATCTAGCTTTAGATTTAGCGACCTTAATAAATTTCAAAAATAGTACTTAATATAAAGAACGAATTTCAGGATAAGACATACAGAATATTATTTATGTGAAGACTAAAAATATGCAAAATCATGTCACATTTTAAGGATATTTGCATATCTTCATATCTCCATAGGACTTGGATCAAGGGAGAAATATGCAAGGGGCTTCAACCGTGTCTGTTAGTTTATTTTTTTAACATTGTGAGTGCGCCAGCCCAGTGGCGTGGCGGTTAAGAACACACGCTCTACTTTGGTGGCCCGGGGTTCACAGGTTCAGATCCTGGGCGTGCACTGACGCAGCGCTTGTCGAGCCATGCTGTGGTGGCGTCCCATGTAAAAGTAGAGGAAGATGGGCACGGATGTTAGCCCAGGGCCAATCTTCCTCAGCAAAAAGAGGAGGACTGGCATCGGATGTTAGCTCAGGGCTAGTCTTCCTCACACACGCAAAAAAAAACGTTGTGAGCAACTATATAGAAAAAGATGTTAAAGGAATGAAAATATACCTTTATATGTTTTATATATGAAGTATGAAGGAAACATAAATACAATGATAAATACAAATTCAGGATCTAGGGAACTTTGATAGAACTGGTATCAAGGGAGAAATATACAAGGGGCTTCAACTTTGTTAATTTTTTTTTAAGTTGTGAGCAATTACAGAAAAAAATGTTAAGAATTGATACACTTTGATGATAGCTCCATGAGTGAGCATTATAATATTTTTTGTGTTTGAAATATTTCATAATAATTTTTTTAAAATCATTCTATGGGGGCTAGCCCTGTGGCATAGTGGTTGGGTTTGGTGCACTCCGCTTCAGTGGCCCAGGTTCGCGGGTTCAGATTCTGGGTGCAGACCTACACCATTAGTCAACCATGCTGTGGCGGTGACCCACATGCAAAATAGAGGAAGACTGGCACAGATGTTAGCTCAGGAGGAATCTTCCTCAGCAAAAAAGAAAAAAAATCATCCTATGCTAGAGAAAAAATGGATAGTAAAGACCTCATTTTAGAGATGAAGGAAGTGAACTATGAAGAAATTAAGAGTTTACCCAAGTTTATATGACTGGTCCTAGAAGCCATGTCCCCCAATCCCAAATTCCCATAAATTCCCATACCATACTGAATATCATATTAGGGTCACAGAAGCCTCTTAGGAGATGTCTCTCTAATATCTTTGACATCACCTTGTAATGGTCTTTTTTTTCCTTTAGGGAAACAGAAGGAATTCACAGATTGTCAATTAAGCAAGTTATACCAAGACCTGTGGACCTCTCTCCAGAAGGTAAACTATGCTACAGAAAAAGTAAATACAACTGCAGAATCCCTTGCTCACAATGCCTTTGTTTGGAAATTTTGCTAGCTTGCTTTCCATGATTCTATTAAAGAGTAGACAAAACCTACACCTAAGTGTCCAAATGTGGTGATAAATGTCCCTAGTGAACCTGCCTGAAATGAAGTAAGAGAGTTATGGTTACATGTCAGCAAAAGCCAGAGTTTCTGACCCAGGGGAGGTTGTAAAGTGGTCAGAACACCTTCTCACTTTGCAGCAAAGTTCCCCACAATGCTGGCTGTGGGATGCATGCAAACTCTTCCAGATCTGCTTCTGTTATGAATTGTGAGTCACTTCACCCTCAGAGGTCCGAACTTCTCAGACTATAAAGAATCCTTCCAAAGGGAAGGCTGGAGTCAAGGCAAGAAATATCTGAATTATGCTAATATTTGGTTGAAGAGGGCAATGAAAGCCCTTTGTGCTCTTTTTGGTGTTTCATGATTTAAAAGGTTTATGTTAAGTCCCAGCCTAAGCAGAGGAGGTCGCTCTTCACCCTGACTTTTCATGAGGCACTGAGATGAGGTCACAGTGATTGAGGCCACCATCACTCCAGCAGTGTGGGTGCAGGAAAGAAATATCATACCTCTCTTCCAGAATTCTCTGGAATTTGATTCTCATCAGTTTGCCCCGTATTCTGGCTTGGAACAACGTGAAGACTTTAGATAGTCTTTCATCTTTCATTGCTTCCAGTTGGCCCAGAAAGCCAGTTTTTAAAAACACCTAAAAAAAATGTCAGATTTTAGTTCCATTCAAAATGAGTATTCAGTAAATGTCTGTTGAATGACCCTATGAGCAATTGATATATTCATTTATCAGTTCTATTTGTTAAGCTTTATTTAATGTGTAAAATGTACATCCTAGAAAGCTTGGTTTTATAAATCTAAAGTTTGCAAAATATTTCACTGAATCCTGTGGTTACATTGGTTCCTTAAGAACTTTGACTATTCTCCCCCTTATCTGTTAATAATGTCTAGGTTGTCTAGGGAAGTTGGTTTAAGTTTTAAGATAAGGTCCAGGCAGGCAGTGCTCCGAAGTGCCAGGCAGGGGGCCACAAACGTTTTCTGTAAAGGACCAGATAGTAAATATTTTTAGGTTTTGTAGGCCACATACAGTCTTGGCAGAATATTTTTTTTTTTCCTTTTTTACACAAACCTCTAAAAATGTAAAATCATTTTTAGCTAGTGGGCCATATAAAAAAATAGGGCATAAAGATGGCCCTTAGGCCATAGTTTGTTGACCCCTGCTCCAGAGAAAGACACTTTTATCATAGGCGTTAAAGAATTCACATAAATATTTTTTCAAGAATCATCAGTAATGGCCAAGGTTAGGTGAGTGACGTGCTTAAGGCACAAATTTATCACTTTCAGGGTTGTATAAGTCAGCACATGTATAACCATAAGAGTGAATGCCTCCTTAAATTTCGTGCCTTAGGAGGCTCACTCACCTCATGCTAGTCCTGGCCTAGATGAGTAGTACACAGTAAAAATAACTAAACACTCAAGGCAGCAAGGCATCAGTAGTGGAAATCAGCAGAAACAACAAACAGCAGAAACAGACTCTCAGGTACTCAAAATGTGAGAGTCAAGTAACATTTTATAATCATGTCCTATGGAGTTCTTTTTCTGTGATCTCTTCACCTGAGGCCCTCCAATTCTCCTTCAGATAATTTGATCTTTCTATGGATGTAATTAGGAACAAGTGATACTGACTGTCAGATAAAACCAAATGTATTAGTCAGAAGTTTCCCAGAGTATGTAGATCATACCAAGATCATCTAAGATGAAGCAGAATAGAGCAAATCACATTTAAGGAAGTTAATTTTGGATTAATTTTTTGGAGAGTAGGTTTGACCTTAAAGTTTTTAATTACTCAGATAAGTCTTCTAGAATTAATTCCCTAAAAGAGTACTTGTGGATGAATGAGTTCACATGCAGGCAAGCAGTTAGCTCCAGCAAGTTGATTCACTTTTTTCTAGCTCTGATATGGATACACATTTTCTAGCACACTACGGTTGATTTAGTATTTTATATCTTGGCACATACTTGCTTAGGTGAATAATTATAAAAATGTAAAGTAGCCAAGACTGAGCTTAAGAAGCATTGATTTTCTGTCTCAAATAGCATTGAAGTTTCCACTTTCGACTGAGCTCTATTTGTATTATTTGTGGTCACAAGAACTGTAGAATGCCTTATAATTGCACTTTTGTGGGTATTTTAAGATACTCTTTCCTCCCACTCTTCTCCAAGTGCATCCTTTGTAGTTTTCTGGTTACCTTAGTGATTCCAAAGCGGTACTGGCTATGGTCTATCTCCAAGGAGCCAATTAATTCTTCAGCTGCTTTTCTGCTGCTCACAAACTTGCTCTTTGGAAAAGTCTTTGGGTTCAGAATGCAATACCTAATTTAAAATAGGTTAAGAATAAATTCTGGGGTCAGAGAGGCATATGATTCAAATGAAGAATAGTAATCTGGACAAGTAAGGTGAAAGGAGAGACAGACTTCTACCTCTCCTATGAGTACATTCAATTGTCACAAAACTCTTGGCAATAAGAACGAGGTTACAAGCAATAATCCCTTACACTGGTATAATAGTGTATACTTTTCAAAGTGGTTTAAAGACAACCCCATTTGATTCTCTGCTCAATTAGGGAGGGAGGCAGAGAGTGGGAAGGGAAAGAGAGGGAAAGAGGCAGACTCAAGTATCTCTATAGTATGGAGGAGGGAACTGAAAAGCAGAGACATTGAATGACTTTTCCAAGATTCCTTCACTCTAATGGTGCATTGGTGGAGAACTAGAAATATGCCTCTTAATTCTGAGACAGGTACTCTTTCTACTCTACCAGACTTTGCTCAAATTTGCTTGATGATCTATACTTTAGGCTGTTAGAATTCAGGAAAGAGAAAGCAAAGATGCCTCTCCTGCCTCCTGCCACACACCCTTCCTGCTCCCTTCCTTTCACAGGCTTGCTAGTAAACCAACAGCCTGCTTGGATGGCAGCTATGATTAAGTATGTACAACATTTCAGAGATTCAATTCAGCCTCCATATCTTTCTTCTGTATATATTTCTTCTATATGTGGGTCTATTATCCTTTAATAGAGATTTAAGGATATTACAGCTACATGGATGTTGGATTTAAGGGGAAATAATAATGGAACTCTGTCAGCATATATCTCACCACCACCAAAACACATCGATCCACAGTCTGGAGGACATCAACCAAACAAACAATGCAGCCTAAACCCACAGAAAGAGAGGAAACCAGAATGGACTGCCTCAGGCTTTTTGGACACTGGGATGTATGTTTACCTTTGTTTAAAATCCGCATAGAGCAGTCGGTTTGGAAAACCTTCATGGCATATCCTAATCCCCTCCAAGACCCCATTACAGCGCAGCTGCTGTAGAACCAGGTAAGGATCCATCACACCTGAAGGAAGAGGGCCACGTTGAGTCTGTGTCTAAAAAAATTATTACCCTAGATGTTGTCCTAACTGTTGCATCTTGGGTTTAAAAGAAAGCGTTTGAATTTGGTGTTATCTACATGGTAAGTAACAGGGGTTCACTCACTCCCAGCCTGATGGCCCTCACAGTACCGGTTCTGTTAGGTAGGAATCTCTAAATAGGATTTACCTGAAATTCCTTTAACGTGGAACAAAGTTAGATAAGATTTTAGTTCACAGTTAGATAAGATTTTACAAGCAAATACTTCTGGAAGATGAAAAAGATTACATTTTTGCTAGAATGTAAATGGCTAGTGTCATCCATTTGCCAGCCAAAAAGCAGCTAGAGAGGGGGATGAGAACACAAAAGGGACCTGCCACCTCAAGTAGGAGGAGAAAGGGTCACAACAAGGAAGAACATGAAGAAAGGGCAGGATGGGCACAACCACAAAACTCTGCTCACTATTTTGCCTTAGGAAGGACTTGGCCCCGTCTCAGTCTATATTCTCCTCCTATCATCTCAAGAGTGCCTACGTTTTATTCTATAGTTGAAGCATCCTCCTGTCACCTCCTCGTTCATCAAAAGAAGCCCCACTACAGCTGTACCTACAGTCTCTGATAGAAGCCTTTGAAACACCATCTAAGGAGCCACTGGATCTGACTCTTAGCAACTCTTCCAGAAGAAGCCAAGCAGCACTCCTCCTAACACAAGAGCCTGCTATAGTGTTATAAGAAAAATGGGAATAGATGATTCTCCGCCTACATCCAGGGTCACAGAATAAACTCCAAGCTGTATACCCACAGCCCTGTACTCCAATCCCTTTCATCAACAGAAACAGATGATCTGTAAGAAGGGACAGAAGCAGAGTCCTATCAAGCATGCTCATTCCCTTTAAGTACATATGAAGAACTGTTTTGATTAGATCATGAAGCTTTTCTTATGACTTTGTCTTGTGACTTAAAAAAAAAGAAAAACCTGCTGAAATCAGAGCTGACTCGATGGGAGGCAACTCTAATAGGTAACAAAATTGCTCCAAAATAGAGACAGCTAATTAGATTCCTTTCTAGATGGAAGCAGTGTCCCTAGATGCATTCAGAAACCCAGCTGATAAAAAACAATGAGGCAAAAAAATACAGCGTGAATTAAGATGAAGTGTTTGCATTGCAGAAACTCAAACCGCAGCATCATTGTTGAGCATCACACTCTCCCAAAATAGGTCACAGACTGTCGAGACTGGGGTCTTAATTACAGGAGGTTAATAAAAATGCAAGATACTACAGAACCTCAGAAATCAGAATCAGCAACATCTGGCTACATATTCCAAGGGTGATTAGTGCTCTGAAGACATAAGTGCTTGTCATATACACTCCTTTGAGGCTGACAGCCTCTAACCAAGCTCCATAGAAGCCTATAATTCCAAAGAGATGGCTGGCAATCTTTAAACCTATGATGTTAGGAAACCAATGATGTTAGGAAACCAATCCATGTAGTTAATATCTGTAAAAACTTTGTTTTGGCAATTAAAAACATTAGAAAAAATAACGCACCACCACCCACATATCCCATCATCCCCCTACCACTATCCACTCATCAAAAAGTATCCACTGCCCAAAGATCTGAACAGACATTTTTTCCAAAGAAGATATACAGATAGCCAACAGGCACATGAAAAGATGCTCAACATCACTAATCATCAGAGAAATGCAAATCAAAACTATAGTGAGATATCACCTCACACCCATCAGAATGGCTATAATTAATAAGACAAGAAATAACAAGTGTTGGAGAGGATGAGGAGAAAAGGGAACCCTCATACACTGCTGGTAGGAATGAAAACTGGTGCAGCCACTATGGAAAACAGTATGGTGATTTCTCAAAAAATTAAAAATAGAAATACCACGTGATTCAGCTATCCCACTACTGGGTATTTATCCAAAGAGCATGAAATCAACAATTCAAAGAGATTTATACATCTCTATATTCATCAGAGCATTATTCATGATACCAAGACATGGAAGCAACCCAAGTGCCCATCAACAGACAAATGCATAAAGAAGATGTGGTATATACAACAGAATACCACTCAGCCATAAAAAAGACAAAATTGTGCCATTTGCGACAACACGGATAGACCTTGAGGGTATTATGCCGAGTGAAATAAGTCAGACAAAGAAAGACAAATACCATATGATTTCACTCATATGTGGAAGATAAACACATAGATAAGAGGAGCAGATTAGTGGTTACCAGAGGAGGAGGGGGTGGGAAGAGGGCAAAAGAGATAAAGGGGAACATATGTATGATGACGCGTAAAAACTAGGCTATTGGTAGTGAACACAATGTAGTCTATACAGAAACTGAAATATAATAATGTACATCTGAAATTTATACAACATTATAAGCCAATATGACCTCAATTAAAAAAAAGCATCCACTGCCCTGAAATACATAACTAAAGAGATCAGTACTAGTAAGGAGAGGGAAGATGATAGTATTGGGAAGGAAGACTAGAGGGAGTTCTTAACAATTAAAAATGGATTTAGGAACTGTCTTTATGGTCAATCAGACCAAATAATTTCCTTTATGCTGAAATATCTACCTTAATCCCTCAATTGATTATTCAATCCCTTTTTATTACACTCTGCCTTTGTAGACAACAGCATAGAAGCTCATCCACATTTTAGCATGAAATTCAAGGAGGAATTTAAATGATAATATCAAGCATTCTAATGTTACCCAATTGAGCTTGCTTTGTGAAATCCTTCTATACGTCTGCTTGAATCTCAATTCAAAGGCAATCTTGAGGAAGTTCTAAAGATCTCACTTTTAACTTACTTTCACTTTTCTATCTGAAAATCTACACTTATATAAAAGGGATCAGTAAATGTTTCTTAAAAAGACATACAACATAGCTTACATCAAATGTATTTTCTAGTGTGGATTACAAACAAGTCTAGTTCTTACCTGGCATTTTGTTCACGTTGGGATTTATGCATCTCACAAAATGAGGTGCTGTTGATTTCAGATTAGTCATCAATTTATTTAGGTTTTCCTATAATAGAGAGCATAATAAATGCAAAATCACTCTGCAAATCACTAAAAACACCAATCCACCTCACAAATGTCTTCAAGTTTATCAACCTAATCTTAAAGTCAAGCTGCATACCAACAATAAAATAATGAATTCAACATTCTTCCCTGCTTACCAAACATACATTATTTCTCTCCTATGGCAAAGCAATATTTCTCTGACAGACATAGTTCTATTGTGAACCATATCTACCTGTTTTGAATTTGATAGCAGTTAACTACAGTTGGGCAATAAAATGGCTTGAAGAAAGAAATTGTTTCTTAAGTTTTCGGTCTGGAAAATCTTTATCTTAGGTCAGATTCTCTGGAAGCAGAATCTGAGATGAGGATTCTGGTTCAAGAGATTTATTCGGAGAAGGAGGGAAGCAAGGTAGGACAGAAGAAGAAAAAAGCGATGGTATGGACTCAGCTTAGTCTGATCCTTGCAGGAGCTCTGAGCACAAATGCACCAATTGTACCATGGTTGGTCCCTTCTTGAGGCAAGAGAGTGGCCAGAGGCTGGAGGAGAGGGAGACAGCTTAGCTGCCCATTTGGGCAAGGGCAATTCTGGCAACTGTGAGTTGTTATGAGCCAATATTCTCATCAGCTGGAAGATGGGTGCTGGGCTGATAAAGGGGACCTAGGTAGGGCACCAACAGTGTCCACTAAAGCCCATTAATACCAAGATAAACTTCAACTTTTCCAACTTGGCTAACTTCAGATACTTTATCCTTATTTGATGATGTGAAACTTCAAATAAGTAGTAATATGTGCAAATTGTGAGGCAGTTAATATATGAATAGATGCAATTAAAAATTACTTTATGCAGAGATGCAACCATTTGGAATGAAGCTCCTTTCTTGCACTTCTTCTCGCCAAACTGTAGAGCTGAAAAAAAGAAGAAAAAAGCATTTAAAAAGCTCTTTTTGTCACATTAGCATAGCCTGCTGATGAAAGCATAAATTCATCCAAGTTCTGAAAGCAATATGGCGCTATCTACCAAAAGCTTTAAAAATATTTATGTCTCAACACAAAAAGTCTATTTCTAGTGCTTTTCCTTAAGGAAATAATCAGGCAACTGCCAAAGATACTCATTGCAGCATTGTTTAGCCATTACACAAAAATTAAACAAAAAATAAAATTATTGACAAATGTCCATCAACAGGAGATCGCTTAGTTAAATTATGAAAGAGTAGGCATACAATGAAATACTGCAATCTTTTAAAATGGTGATGCAGATCCATATAACCAACAAGGAAAGATTTCTGGGATTTATTTTAAGAGAAAAAGCAGGTTACAAGATAGTTTACAAATTATGATCCTGAGTATATGTTTTTAAATGTGCTTATATTTTGGGTAACTATATACATAAAAAATGATGGGAGGAGTATACACCAAAATGTTAGCAGTTGTTATCTCTCTGTGTGAGATTATAGGTAATTTTTATGTTTTTCTTCTTAGCTTTTCTAAATTGTCTGTGTTTTTGGCAACACTCATGCATTGCTTTTATAATTTATAAAAAACAACGTATTTCCATTTTCTTGAAGCAAAAGATTCTATGCTAAGCCAAATTGTTTTACAAACATTTGTGTAGTGCTAACTCACAAAGATCTACAACAACAAAATCCATAGGCAATCTGGAGAAAACAGGCCAGCTATCAATACGGAAAACTAATAAAATGTTCTCAGAACCTGAGTAGCAACTGTGCCAAGGCAGATGTCATAAAGTTAATCACTAACATCCTATTGACACACCCCAGGCCCTACAAGTGGATCACTCAACCTCTTTGTATTTCAGTTTCTCAACACATGAAAAGGGAACACTATTACTTTCCATTAATTTTTAAAAAGAATCACAATTGGTTTAAAGTACTTGGATTTCCCAGAAGAGAATATGGTTATTGCTCTCTTCTTTAGGTAATTTAATATTTGGATGAATCAGAAACTTGGAGGCAAGTGTTTTCTGGGACTGCTTAAAGAATTATGAAAAAGGACATTCTGGACAATACTCTTCTAGTTCCCAAAAACACAGCACACATCCTCAAGAGTTGGAAGACAATTTCCTCTCTAATTCTCGCCCAAACCACTCTCTGATCTCTTATGATCAGAGAATTACCCATCTCAGAGCCATAAGGTTATGTGGCCACTACCTAGCAGACTTCTCAAAGGTACTTTAGAAGCTATTAGAATCAGGCAAATGCATTGCCTGGAGATAATCAGGGTCCAAACACAGTAGCTTCCATTTCTCAACCTCCACTTGAGGCAGGCCAACAGGATTCCATGCAAGATCCTGAATTATGTCATCATGTGCTGATGAAGCCGAGAAGAGCTAAATTCTCTCTCCATCCCTGACCAAGTCAATCAGGAGTCCCAACCCAGCCTACAGGGGCTAGGAGTTAACTTGAAGCTGAGTGTAAGATTATAGGAGGGTGAGAATGTTAGGAAGTCGGGGTACACACCCCACTTAAAGAACAGCTAGTGCAATCTGCCCCATTGCCACGAGGGTATCCGAACTCAGGCTGCCCAGATTTTCTATTTTCCCATAATTTCCATTTTTCAAAAGAAAAAGGAAATCCAAATGTGTGTGTAAAATCTTCTGATTTTTTTAACCTGTGTGGACAAAACAAATTCATGTCTAAGGCCAGGTTCTGCTCAGGGGCTGCCATTCTGTGGCTTTTGCTATGAATCATGGAGAGCTTCCCTCTATAGCCTTAGTCCAATGGTGAGGCTCAGCATCTTCAAATCCTTTGTATCATGGTGCAGAAGACTGAATTGCATCCTAAATCCATGTAGCCTGTCCATTTCTCTGTTTTGTTTGTTTCTAGGGGACAGTGAGAGAGGAATAGACACCAGACTAGGACACAGAGTCCTGCTTCTTGCCTTGGCTTTGCCATGTAGGAGATTTGTGAAATGGGGGACACTACTTAACTCTTCTGTACTTGTTCTTGTAAGATAGGGAGAGATTTCCCTCTGTATGTATCTGAAAGGGTCATGGCAAGGATTGAATAAGGTGATGCACCTAAAAGTGCTTTGTAAATTACAAACTACTAAATGAGAAGATCAATTAGCTGGTCCATAATCATTTATGGAGTCCCCGCTAAAGAGGCATTTGCTACACGCTTGAGGATATAATTGAACAAGTCAGTCATAATCTCCACCCTGATGAAGTTATAATAACCCCAAGTTATTATAATATGAAAGCAATGTGAAGAATTCTAAGATACTTGGGGAATAGACATTAAAGGGGCTTGTTATTTCCCCAAAATCATTTATCAAAGCATGGTTGGCTGCTGTCTCTTTGCAGCTGGGTCGAGTAGAGATAAAAGCAAGCCAGAGCAGGCTCCCTGAAATATTTCTACCTTAGAGCACCATTTCCCTGAAGAACTACCAGCGTGAGGACAGAAAGGCTAATAAGAGGGGGCAAGTCAGACCACAGGGAGCAGACATCGATGTCTTAGGAGAGAAGCAAGGATTTTTGTAAGCAGCAATGGGCTCCATTCTGAGGCTGAAGAATTAGGGAAGATTGTTTGACTCACCACTGTCGGCACTGATGTAATTTTCAAAAAGGTTTGCCAGGAGTCTGTTGGATGACTTCTGAAATACAGCCACCACTGTTTCATTAAGAAGGTCTTTGTTCTTTTGGAGCCAGCCACTGATGTTATAAGGCACCTTTGGAAAGGCAGGCAGTCAGGTAACAAAAGAGGAGAATACATAAATTAACATAGCAAATTGCGCATTCCTTAAAAAAAGTCACAAATTGTATAGGTCCTTTAACTTCAAATCAGTTTGACGTAAGAGTACGGAATAATACTCCAGAAGTCCATTGTGCAACCCAAAGAGATTTTCAGGCTTTACTATTTACATCCTGGAAAGAAAAGAAGAGAAGGGGAGGGAGGAAGAAATAGAAGGTATTTCCAGCAGAAACAATTCACATCAGGACCCCTTCATAGGCAAGAACAGATGAAATAACTGTCTCCAACACACAGTGAGCATTCAAAGAAACATTAGCAAATATAATGGTATTTTACTATAAATATCATTATAATTAATATTCAAGGATACCAAAGAAGAAAATTACAAGCATATCTATGCACAATTGGCAGGTCATTTTTAGGTTGAATTATTATCTTATCATATATCAGTTCTCTTTCTGTTCCATCCAGAATCACTGACTAGAACAGAAAAGCAGAAAAAAGAGGCACACACACACACACACACCCGCAGAGACAAGAGAGGCAGTGAGGGTCATTAGACGCTTTTGTTGGCCGTAGTTTGGAGACCATTACTTCACAGTGACTATTTCTTTATGAGAGAATAAAAAAATAAAACCTTCAATAAAAAAAATCAATTGAACTCACTCGTTCACACAATGTTAAGTTAAAAGGAAGGAAAAATAAGGAAAAAACCCATGACTTTGATGGTCTCCATGACTTTCTGAAGCTGCTTTACTTTGAGTTGGGGGTGACTGAGTCTATTTTGAGGTTTTTGACCTCTGCACACATGGAATACTATTATATATTACGGGTATTTCATTTCCTAAGTGCTAAGAGGCTACACCAACTTTTTTCTGGAACCTAGATTTATTTTATTCATCTCTTCATTTAATTTAAACTTTACTTATATATTATCTAAGGACTTTGGCTGAGTGCATTTGAAACAGAGTCAGGCAAATTCAAGGCTGAGGGTCTAGAGGTAACTTACCACTCCTGCATAATGGACAAGTTCAAAGTGAGCTTCATATTTCTTCTTATTATCAGGCTTGGGCTTCTGGAAATGAACCGACTTTCCAAAATGGTTGTCAAAAAGTTTGGTCTTGAAGGTCACGTCTGTAGCCTGAGGAAACATACATTCCTCTTCAAGGATGGAAAAGATGCCCATTGGCTGTTGGAGATACATATGAACAGCAGATGAAGAAAAACACCAGGAAACAGTATTTTCAGTAGAGGATCCATGTAAATTCTTTCCCAGGAACCTAACCAGTTGACAAGGGGAAGAGATGTTGACTACATATAACCAGCCAATCATCCATCAACAAATACTTATTAAATACCTATTCGGTGTCAGGTACCAGTAGGAGCTAGTAATGCAGCCTGAGCCACATACACAAAGCACCTGTCCTCGAGTGCTTACATTCTAGTGGAGCAGGGAGACAAAAGACAAGTACACCAAAAACAAATAACTAAATAACTTAGTTTCACATAAGTGCTCTGAAGAAATCATGCAAAGTAAAGAGATAGAGAATGACTGAAGGGCTGAGTGGGAGCTATTTTAGTAGGATAGCTGGGTAAAATCCTCTGACCTGAATAAGAAGAGCAAATCCTGAAAAGATCTGTGTACAAGTATTCTGGGCAGAGAAGTGGAGTGCAAAGTCCCTGGGGCAGGAGCCCACCGGCAAGTTTGAGGTCCTGCCAGAGGCAAGTGTGGACAGAGCAGAGCAAGGTGGGTGCAGCAGGTGGTAGAGATAAAGTCAGAGGTGAGCAGCATTGGATCTCAGAGGCCTTCCAGCCTGTGGTAAGAATTTTGGATTTTATTTTAAGTATAATGAGAGGACTTTGGAGATTTTGAACATGAAGTGATATGATTTGACTTATGCTTGAAAAGGATCATTTGTTTAGAACAGGGGTTGGTGAAGCAAAGCCTGTGGGCCCAATCCTGCCTGTGACCTATATTGGAAAGCCAGTGAGCTCATAACGGTTTTTACATTTTTAAAGAGTTGTAATAAACAAAAACCAAAAAAGGATATATGATAGAAAAACTGATGGCCCCTGTCAGCAAACTTTTTCTCTAAAGATCTGTAGGGTGAATATATTAGACTTTGTGGACCACACAGTCTCTGTGCCACCGCTGCCTTCAACTCAGCCTTGTCAGCCCTGAAAGCCGCTACCGACAATATGTAAATAAAATGGGTGTGACAACGTTCCATTAAAACGTTATTTACATGGGGCCAGCCTGGTGGCACAGCCGTTAAGTTCCCACGTTCTGCTTCTGTGGCCTGGTGTTAGCCAGTTTGGCTCCTGGGCTCGGTCCTACTCACCGCTTGTCAAGCCATGCTGAGGCAGCGTCCCGTATAGACGAGCTACAACTCTACGACTGTGATAGACAACAACGTACTGGGGCTTTGGGGAGAAAAAAGAGGAAGATTGGCAACAGATGTTAGCTCAGGGCCAATCTTCCTCAAAAAAAAAAAAAGGTATTTACAAAAACAGGCTGCAAGCTGAATTTGGCCCACAGGGCTGCAGTTTGCTGACCCCTGGTCTAGACTAGTGATAGTGTTGGAGATCGTGAGAAGTTATTGAAATGTGGTACAGGTTGAAAGCACAGCTGACTCACAACTTGCTGATGGACAGAACATGGGGTGTAATAGAAAGCAGAAGGATGAGCAGCTCTGTGGCTTGAGCAAATGGGTAATGGATGCTGCCATTAACCAATATAAGGTACATATGCATAGGGAAAAACAGGCTTTGCAGGGAAAATCAAGGACTCTTATATTTTCATTTCTAATATATATTTGTATAATCATTTATCTACCCATGAATATTTTTAAAGTGCCTTCTATGAACAAATCACTAAGCAGACACTTTGGGTTAGAACAGAATGAATCAGACATGGGTTCTGTCTCCAGAGCATCTAACCGAGAAGATGTACATTATACCAGACTACAAAGCAGACAAAACAGAGGTATAGAGAAAATGTCATGAGAATTCCCAGATAGAACATGACTCCTTGGCCCAACAACGTAGATTGCATGATTCTCTACCAACCTTTTGAACCTAAGAACCATAGACACTCAGGTTTGGGAAACACATTAAAGGTCTGGTCCACCCACCTAAAAGCTCCTTGAATTCTCTTCAGAATTTCCTTCTAAAAGGCAGATTAGCTTATGCCTGGATATTTTCATGGAAAGAGAACACACCAACTTTGAGTCAAAGCTCTGGATGGGTGATAGATTAAAAGAAAATTTGTTTTCAATTTAGAATCCTTTGTTCTAAATTATTCCACTGGAGCCAATACAAATGGATCTAATTCTTTTTCTAAGTGGCGGATCAGCAGATATTTGAAGATCATGTTTTTGACCACCTAAGTCTATCATTCTAATATATACACTCTGTTTTTCTTCTTCTTTTGTATATTCTCACAGACTTAGAAGTCGCATTTTACAGAAAATGTGTTGAACAACATTCCACCAATAACTCTTGTACTGAATAGTTCTGGGACGTCTTCCTTCCTCCCAAACATCTAGATGGGGAGTGATGCAGTGAGTGAATATGTGAAGCATTCTCAGCGAGGACAAGTATTCTAAGTGAAACCAACACCTGTCTTGCTCCTGGCAGCACTGCGCTTGTGGGTTCTTGGCAAAGTGAGAAATGAGGAGGAGGATGAGGAGGACAAGCTCTTGGAGTCATGGACTCCATCTTGTGCCATGTATTTTTCCTCCATGCCTATAGTCAACCCTCAGTGAAAACTGGAATGAATCGTTTAAAAATCCAAGCATCTCCTGGGATGGTGTCTGTTAACGAGAGCGTTGTGGCAAATTCACAAGGAGAGGCAGTCCCCAGTTCCAGCAGAGCCACCTCCCATACATGAGGACCGCCATTTCTCTGGGATGCCAATAAAGCCAACTTCCATTTGGGGATGAATGGAAGTTTTATGTAAAGAAAGTAGATGTCATAGCTCAGAGAGTAACAACTAAACCACTGAGGAGGGAAAAACACTATTTCTTCAGGGTCTTCTCCATTTCTCCAGTGCTCAGGAGGTATAAAGCTTCTAATCAATATGAGGCCCTTCAGCAAACTAATTTCCAAATATGTCAGGAAAAAAAGTAATTCTATTCTGCCCTGTAGCATCAATTGTCCTATATTGCACAGAAAGTGGTTTGAGTCTGTTGCCCTGACTCAGAACATTAGTGATCCAACCGTTCCCTCTTCAAATATTACCACTTCTGCCTTCCTCTCTTTGACATCTGTCACTTTCTCACTATTTCCATTTCTGCTGTCCTGATTAAGGACCTCTCTATCTCACCTGGCCTGCTCTCGCAGCTTCCTAACTGCCTTACCCTGAGCCTTCCCTCCCATCCCAGACACCGCACACAAACCCACCAGATTCAACACAAGCAGCTCTGACTACTCTATTGCCCGGCAGAACCCTCTGGCTCCCCACTGCCTAAAAATAAGGTATAAATTCATTAAAATCCCTTCCCAGTCTGACCTTCATTTGTACTTCTAGCTACTTCCATCTGTGTGGTCTAAGCTCTAACTAGATGACCTAACATTTCGGAACGTGTCCTTTGTTTCTGGTCTCTATCCCTTTGTTCTTGCCAGTCCCTCCACCTGCTCACTATCTTACTCTCTTCACCTGCTGAAATCATACCCATTTCTTAAGATCCAGCTGAAATTTTACCCCCTTCCCACCAGGGCTTCGTTGATTCCCGCAGACGGAGGTGACCTCTGCTCTTCTGAGCTCTGTGGGCCTCTGCCTGTGTCTTTACTGCATTTATACCAACACATATTTTTACATTTATCAGACCTACAAATCTCCTACTTGACTGCATACTTCCTAAGGCAAGTGCTATTTATAACAAATGCTTACGTTTTCTACAGCATTAATTCAAAGTCTTATACACAGTAGTGTGGTATTAGGCCTAAAATTCAGACCCAACATTAGGTGTGCCTTAACATCAGAGGAACACCAGGAGGGCCTCAGACAACCTAGTCGCAAGTTCCCCTCCCTGTTGTGCTCCTGCGGGTCAGGTCCCCAGGCAGACAACCCTCCTTATCGTGGGACGGGGTACAGTGTCTGCTCATCCTCAAGTAATGGGTTCAGTTCCTCCCAGCCGTGGAATTACTCCAACCAGTCACATCCTCCAGCAGGAACCAAGGATCCCCTCACCCTATATCATTCCTACACAACCTCCCTCCCACAGCCCTGCTGCTTCATGCTGCTCCCAAGTGCAAACGCCATGTGGCCCTGCATGGCACGCGGTGTCCTCCTCCCTCAGGCTGTGAGTATATGTGACCAACAAGCTGCTGTCAATCTCATCTGTCCAGTGTTAGGTGTCATCTGTCCAGCCATCGCCATAACCGTAGGGCGTTTATGGTCACCAATGGGGTGACAAGGAAGTGATCAAAACTAGTAGTTGCTAAATAAATGTACTTGTTTGTTTAATTTTAAAAAAATTAGTAAAAGTTTTGGTCTTAAGACATCTTTCCAATCATACCCTAAGTGCCAGGATGATGCCTTTGGTTTGCATTACTCATAACTCTGAGCACAGGAGGTCCCGAGGTGACTAAAATCTAAAATTTCTGTTAAGTGATTAATTGACAGGCAAACACTAAGACATACGGGTTTGAGGGGCCTGTCCGGTGGTACAAGTGGTTAAACGCGTGCACTCTGCTGCGGTGGCCCTGGGTTCGACGGTTCGGATCCTGGGCATGCACCAATGCACCGCTTGTCAAGCCATGCAGTGGCGGCACCCCATATACAGTAGAGGAAGATGGGCATGGATGTTAGCCCAGGGCCGGTCTTCCTCAGCAAAAAAAAAAAAAAAAAGAGGATTGGCAGATGTTAGCTCAGGGCTGATCTTCCTCACAAAAAAAAAAAAGATATACGGGTTTGAGCTCTGGGACCTGGGCTGCTTTGCTGTGGGCAATAGTCTGGCAGAAAGTAAGAGCTGTGAATAAAAAAGCACAGAGTTACATGTTTAAAGAAAATATTCATGTGCGTACAAGAGATAATTAGATATTAATGTGATTCATTTTAGAATAAAAACACCAGAATTAGCATATCCAAAGAACCTCACTTGGGAGGTAACAAAACTTATTGCCAATAAGCATAATCCCCATGCTACCAGGATTTAAAATATTTTAGAACCTTCTTTGGGATGTCTGACACCGTTGACTACTGGCATTGGAAATTTCCTGTTGTCTGACCACGTAGCATTGTGTAGAAACAGTCAAAAGTTATTCAGGCCAAGTCAGACAAATAAGGTGAAAGATGTGATCAAGCTAGGTAATATCCATAGTTTGGACTCGAAAACAGGTAAGATGATCAGTATTGAAGTTAATTTTCTCTCAAAGCCGGCAAAAGTCTAAAACCCTACCCTAATCCCCATCCTGTGAGGGACTTTTTCCAAAAGGGCTGAATTATTGGAAGACAGCCTCTCAAGGTGACCACATTGAAGGGGCAACATGTTTTTAAATGTATAATTTTGGATGTAGTTGTTTAAAAAAGTATTAGAAATAACTTTACCAATATCTATGTAAAACCATAAATATGTAATCACATGTTAATGCTTTAACGTGTAAATTATTGATGCTCAAGTCCTACACAAACTAGAATATTTCAGGTAATGAAAGCAGTGTGAGCTAATCCTGTAATAGATTTTTTCACTCTATATATAGAGAAAGAGGTCACTGAATGCTTGAAGACCAAATTAACAATGTTGGTGTTAAAATACATTTTTTTACTTTGATATAAACTTTTTTGTAAAAATAAAAAAACAAAACTTTTATGTACCAATATCTCTTTACTTTATATATATGCACACAGACGCATGCTGTAAGACATTTTATACATACTGACGTATTTTAGTTCTTTTGAATTTTGAAAACTTCCCATGATTCATTCTATTTCAAGGAGTAATTTTTTTTTGTTTTTTGGGTTTTTTTTTTGGTGAGGAAGATCAGCCCTGAGCTAACATCTGCCAATCCTCCTCTTTTTTTTTTTTTTTTGCTGAGGAAGATTGGCCCTGGGCTAACATCCATGCCCATCTTCCTCTACTTTATATGGGATGCCACCACAGCACGGCTCGACATGAGGTGCATCAGTGCACACACGAGATCTGAACCAGCGAAACCCAAGCTGCCGCAGCAGAGCACGCACACTTAACCACTTGCACCACTGGACCATCCACTCAAGGAGTAATTTTGATCATTAATATTTACTACAATTTTTCTTCACGTAGCCTGAACAAACACAATGATCTTTTCAAAATATAGAATTATTTAAAGAAAGATTTTGGTATTCCTTGTTTGCCTGACCTGAATATCTTTAAAATTGTTCATAGGAAACCAAAGACTTATCTTTTCCCTCTATCGTCTGGTCAGTTTTGGGTTTTTTTCCTCATTTTATCACATCAGTAGAAAATGCAAGAGGAAATTACATCCCTGTTGCTAGTGGGTTATTGGGAATAACTGAGATTGGCATAAATGAGACCATAGGCTTCAGATCAACTAAACATCAGTAACATTCACAGACCTGTGAGGCTCTGAATAATGTCTGTGTCACCTTCCTGCCTGAAAACAGTGTCTCGCCATAATCAGAGGGAGTAGATATTACAGGTGACAATTGCCAGAAGGTAAATCTGTCCCTCTAAGGAGCTCCAGGTCTTTTGTTTCATTTCTAATCAGAAAACTACAGCTTTCATAATGCCAGCAGACATCGACCAGATCATGGTTGGGTCATTATTATTATTTTTAGTCAGCTCACAAGTTGGTTCATTTTCATTATTTTTTAAATCAGTCTATCCTCCCCCCAAGAAGTTCACTGGTCATAAAATAAATAAAATCAATGTGACGTCCACTTCTGTTAGGAACAATGGCTATTTTCAAGGAAGATTTAGTTTCACCTAAAGCCTAATAAATAAAATTGATGGGACACTGAGTGATAAACTCTGAGGCCTGCAAAGGACAGTGAGAGGTCGGTCACCCTAGCCCCTTCCAGACAGGGTTGCTGAGAATCAAATGTGACAGCACGTTCAGAATGCTAAAAGCAGTAGGCCGTGGCCAGTCAAGCCTGTCTCCAGAATTCACTGCAACCCACGTTTATAGCGAGAACCAAGGGGCATGGAGCTGCTAACGTGCCGCCATGTTTGCTCCCGTGGACAAAGCCACAGAGAAGGCCAAGCTAAATTCCCCCAGCAAACCGGGTTAATCTCTCCCAGAGCACATGGAAAGATTTCAGACTACGGGAACATCACTGAATTCAGAAACGATACACGGCAGCTAATTTACTAATAAGCCATGAAGTATTGTCATAAATTACCTAAACTAACTGGTACTTGTCCAATTAAATGAACAAACTACATCCTGCAAGGTAGTGGCCTTGGGGATTTATGGTACTTGTTTGTTTGCATGCTAATTTGCCAAATTTCATTAAGCAGCTCTGGGCCTACACATTCACCTTATGTTAATCAGCCAGGCCCTACAGTGCTCATATTTTCAGCTCTGTGTTTTTCCAGTCAAGAGCAAGACCATTTTTAATCTCGACAAGTTTCCTCACGCATTAACAGTGGAGGCCATGCATAAGCAGCAAATGCCTGGCGACAGTCTGCGTTAGGGATGATGGAGTGGGCTGACTGACGCAAGAGTTTAGTCAGGATGCCACGGGTGCTGCACATGAAGACCATTAAGAGAAAACGTGCAGAGCTCTCCTGCTCCATTTCCCATCCCCTGACGGAGCCTGAGTCCTGACAAGGATCAATGTGGCAAGTAGGGACAATTCTCCTAAATGAAAATAGACGAGGAGAAAAACACGCATTACCTTCTCGACGAGGTCTATGCAGGCTTGCAAACCCAGACCAAAGTCAATAGGCACCCAGTCGATGCCTTCTTTCCTATATTCCTCTTGTTCCAGAACAAACATGTGCTGATTGAAGAACTGTTGTAATTTTTCATTGGTAAAATTAACGCAAAGTTGCTCAAGGCTGTTACACTTCAAAGATATGAACAGGTAGGAAGAGAGAGAAAAATGAAATTGAGAAAATAGTAACTCTCTGACGTGATGGGTATGTTAATTAGCTTGATTGTGGTGATTATTTCACAGTATATGTGTGTACCAAATCATCAAATTGTAGACCTCAAATATATACATTTTTTAATTGTCAAATATACCTCAATAAAAAAATAAAATAAAATTGAGGTCCACTTGGAAAAATGAACAGTAAAGAGAAAACCATAACCACTATCATATGATGGTAAATAGACCAACAAGTCACAAATGCTCAATTAAATTCTTACCTCCTTCAGATATATCCACAAATATAGATTATTATAATAAAATAACACTTGACATTAAAATTCAAAATCATAAAAGTTTCCTTTACCTCTATTTAACTTTATTTAAGGCTGAATTAATTTCTTAATACAATTAATTATAATTATCATTATTGTTACTTATTAATATTTAATAATAGCTCTTTTCCAACCAAAGTAGCTCTTAAAGTTTGCACAGAACGAATCTCATCGTTTCTTGACTACATTTTCCGACATTCAATTCACATTTTCTAATCTCCTTGTAAATACACATTGACCTCATTCTTACCATATATACTTACATCAAGGATTTCAAAACCAGTGATGTCAAGAATGCCAATGAAGAACTGCCTTGACAGCTTGGCGTCCAGGGCTCTGTTGATACGTGCCGCCAGCCACTTAAACATCCTCTCATATATTGACTTGGACAGGGCACCAACAGCATAGGTCACCTGGAAATCACATTGAGCCCATTCCTTGATCTGACAGCAGTGTGCATTTTAATTCTGGGCATTCCCCAACAGCAGCCACCTTCTAGTAAAATCAGGATATATTTATTGACTTTCTGTGGTTCTAGCCTGCTGCTGAGTACAATGAGAGAGAAGGAAGAAGCAAGGAAGGGAGGAAAAGGAGAAGGGAGGGAGAGAGAAGGAGAGGGAAAGAGAGGTAGGGGAAGGAAGCGAGCTAGGCTGGTGCCTGCCTACTGATCACTCCTGCGAGAGAAATCCCATTCCTATTATCAAAGGACCAAATTCCCTGGAGTAAGGTGGCAATGTGCTCTAAAGCCTTGCTAATCAAAGTGTGGTCCTAAGACTGCAGCATCAGCATCACCTGGGAGCTTGTTAAAAATGACGACTCTCAGCACCTCAGCAGCCAGTCCCAGGCCTAGGAATCAGAATTTGCACTGTAACACATTTCCCCGCTGATTCCTATGTACCATATCGTTTCATAAGTGCTGAGAGAGAGGTTAGGAATCTGGAATCCTTAGCCCTTATCCTGCTGCTGCTGTTGCTGCTGCTAATAAATTGTGTAACCTTCGGCAAGTGACCTAACCTCTCTAGGCTGCAGTATCAGCTGAATAACGCTCTCCAAGGTTCTTTCTAGCCTCAGCTTCTATCTTCTTTATTATATTAGTTCCCAGTGTCGCTCTCAACTCCCTTTAGGGAGAATAGCAATTTACTGCATCATTCTGACTCAGATTCTCCTACTGTAGAACTCAGGCTTCATTTCTCCTCCCTGGAAGTGTGTGGCAGAGGCTCTAACATAATCTCCTGGGGAAAGCTCCAACCTCTGTGCCTGGGTGCTGCTGTAAGAATGCAGATCCTGCTTCCATGATGCGAAGGCGCTGCTGTAGTAGCAGGTTTCTGACAGACTCCCAGTAGGAGTGAATTTCAGCTGGACAGTCTCCAAGCCTGGAAGCATAATGTGCTCCAACCGCTTAACATTTAAAATCGGCCTATCACATCCATCCTTCAGCTGCCCAGGAGAGAGACCGCAGCAGGAGCCAGTCGGTGTCTGGTGGTGATTTAGTTATGAGTCACCCACTCTCTGATCAGTGATCTTGAGTCATTTCCACAGTGATCCATAAGCCGGATGGCATCACAGTTTTTTATTATCGGCATCAAGAGCACACTCGCACACATAAAGCACCAAGAGTGATTTTTGTCCTCTGGCACACCGAGGAAATCACTCACTGTCTACAGCAGTCACTTTGAAACTTTGAAAAGAACGTGACTAACTTGCTCACCTCTTGTAATTCCCTAAATATTTGAGAAGAGGAAGTGGGAGAGAAACCATGCAGCCAGGGGTGGGGAGAAGAGAAGAAACACAGGAAGAAAGCCTGAAGATGTAGGCAGAGGAAAAAATAGAGGGCATGGTGTCTGCTGCATGAACTAATGAAACCAACAAGCCAACATACTGCTCACTAATTCATCATTCTAATCATTTTCTGTCCAGCGAAGGAGGAATGAGGCAACTAAACTGACCCATCCACTTTTCAGGGCTAAACGGACCCGTGTCTTAGTTCACAGAAGGCTTTGATTACAGGGGGCAAAGTGCATGATAGACAATACAAAAACAAACAAAGAAATGAAATCAAATAGCCATATTTTTAACCACTTTGATCCCTGCCTTTCTCAGCTGTAAAATAACAATATTAAAACACGCACATCTCAGGGCTTTTGGGAGAGAATCAGTGAGGCCAGGGATGTAAAGATACATCGAGGATGTAAAGATAAATCGCACAACATTTGGCACTTAGTATCCAATAAGTGTTAGCTCCCCTTTTCCCACCCCCTTCCCACTTTTCTCACTGCCTCATCCTCACTCCAGTATTTACTCGCCATATTACCTTGAGCAGTGAATCTTTGTAAGACTCACTGTCTTTAACTATAAAATGGAAATATACATAAGAGCAAGTTTGCAGGTGTGTTGTTTGATTGCACGATCCATACAGAGTACTTAGCATGGCACCCATAGTAAGTACTCGATGGCTACGGATTATTATTATTGTTTTATCATTATTAATCTTTTTAAGTTAAAATAACTTATTTCTAATAGGCATAGTTAGAACTCTCATGGAATCATAAAATACTTGACCTGAAGAAACTCAGTTCTTGATAAACGTGTATAGAGGCTCTCAACTTGGGATGGTACCTCGCCCAAAGGAGGAGTGGATTTGAAATAGGGAGGCATTTTCTGGTTGTCATTATGACTGAGAGGGCTACTGGCATTTAGTGAGCAGGGATGCAAAATCTCCTACAACATGCAGGACACTCTCATACATGAAGAACTGTCTCATTTAGATGCCAATCACCCCTCCAGTGAGACACACAGAGGAATTCAACCTCTTCACTGGGGTGCTCAGAGAGATGAATATGTCTGACTGAGGTCCCAGAGCTAGTGTTAGAGCTAGAACTAAATTTTGTATAGAGTGTTGACACTGCAAGAATTTTTGCCATCTTTTGCAATTGTCATCAACGGAGCATATACATCTCTATTCTTAGCAGTGGCAATTGTCTCTATAAAGTCATTAAAATTCCTAAGAAAAGAAAAGCCTTACAGTGTGCTTTCTTCCTCCGTCTTCAGTAAATGGAGGAACAGAGAGAGAGAGAGAGAGCGAGAGGTTAGAGGATGCGGGTTTTTTTTTTTCTTTTAACGTTGAATAATAATATATTAGCTTGCTTCACTTGCTCTATTATAGTAAAGGCTGGTGTGGTAACTCAGTCCCAGAGAACACAGTATTAAAGAGGAGAAGGTTTGATTTCAGTCCTCCAACGGGCTCATTAGTTTTATACAGAGAAAGTCCTTGTTCTATAATCATAGATGTCATGCATGCGTGTTGTGGTGAATATTTTAAAAAGCAAGAAACTACCAAACACTTCTAACCTCACTACCAAGAAATAGCTCAACTACTTGTCCTGCTGATCATGTTCAAGTTCAGCTCAACTTAGCTCGTTCTAACATTTATGGAGCACCTACTGCTTACAGGGCACTGTGCTAAGCGCCGAGGGTACTAAGACGAATTAGACACAGTCTAGAGCCTCGAGGAGCTTACATTACCAGGGAGGACAGCAATGTAAGCAAATTGTTTTGGTATAGTTAATATTATGGTAGAAGTAGAGTTATTGATTTAGAGAGCAAGCTAAACTAGGAAATTGATTTTAATTAGCTGTTGAAATGTTTTAAATAACATAGTCACATCAGATACCTTAATATGCCAAAGGAAATCGAGTTTATTGTAGTCAAAATAACTGTCTCCTACCACACATTTGTACATTTGTCTATCTTTTTCAGATTCAGGATGCATATAAAGGAAGACTCTCTGCCCCCTGAATACCAGCTGTGTGTCCTCTGGAATGTGTGTTATGTTTCCTAACTCTCAGTTTCCTCCACTGGAAACACAGACGTTAAGTATTCCTGTCCTGCTTACCTCTGGGTACTGTTGTAAGAACGGAAGGAGGTGAGACCTGTGAACACTTTACACATATTGTATGTGATCATACTATTTTCTCTTTCCAGAAAGACTGCATTTCTCAGCCCCTGTAGCTCAGGGGATGATCTGACTAATCCTCACCAACAGACTATTAGTGATAGACTTCCAGCCCCAGCAGTTCGGGTGGGTACACTTTCTCCACAACTTATCCTCTCCCCTCGTGCAGCAGTGGCTTCAGAGGCTGTGTGTTCCAGATGGCCTAACTACAAAATGAAGAAGCCTGTCCAATCTGTATTGGACTTGGTGTGAGCAGAAATAAATGTTTATTTTGTTGTCACTGAGATTTCAGTGTGTGTGTTACTGCAGCATGGCCTATCTGGTACTGACTAACCACATTAGAGATGTAAATTATCATTTTGAAATGCACTGGCATGCTTAGATGATCTCATTATCCGGCAGCCCTGGGAATATTTACTGCATCTGGCAAAGCCTCAGACCAGCAGTCCTTAGAGCACTTGTTATTCTATCATTAAAACATTCTCCTGAATGCTGAACAAACCTATGTGACTATCTGTTTCTCATCTCTGTTCTCAATCCCCTCCTCCCTTCAAATACTAACCTCAGCATATGTTCTGCAACCCTTTCTCAACTAATGCATTACTCTAAAGAGTCGATATCCCAAATAGGCGAGGAATGCGAATTTGCCAATTTTATTTATGTCAGGAACCACTAACTTTGAGAGCTTCTTAGCTGGACAACAAAGATGTTGATCACAAGCAAAGGGCTTGCCTCCATCTGCAAAGAGACTTGTTACCTAAACGAAACTGTCAAAACGGTATATTTCAGGCTAGAAAGGCTCTTAACATAAGAGCATTTACTGCGGGACGCGTCACACGAATACATCTGGAATACCCACCACAGTAGCTTTTTTTTTTTTTTTTTGCTTTTTAATAGAAGCTCTTGTTGCAGACATCGTCAGAAGTTGAAAAACATACAAGTACGATATGTAGACAATTATTACAGGATCATAGAATCACAACACTCTTGAAATATCGCCTTACCTGTTTTACATTTTGACCTCTAGTAACGTATTCATTACCAACTTTGATTCTAGGCTGGATCAAGCCCTTCACCAACTCAAAGGAGTTAATTCCCAGGAGGAAAGCAGCTTTGTCAGCACCTGGTCAGAACAAAGAAAGGGAGAGAAAAAAGGAAGGAGGGAGGGAAGGAGTGGGGAAAGAAGGAGAGGGAGAGAGGACGGTGGAAAGCAAGGAGAGTTGGGAGAGGGAAATGAAAAACGCTGTTAAAATCCATTCCGTTATAGTCAAATAGAGTGTGTTTAGACCTATGTAGCAAGGATGATGTGTTTAGACCTATGTAGCAAGGTAGACTGTAGTTTTAAAATAAATGCCTGGATCCTAAATGTTTAAAAGATTTTATTTCTTGGAAATGCAAATCAAAGCTGCAACAAAATGCCACTTCACACCCACTAGAATGGCTATAATCAAAAAGACAGACAAGGGGGCCAGCCCAGTGGTGTAGCAGTTAAGTTTGAATGCTCTGCTTCAGTGGCCCGGGGTTCGTAGGTTCGGACCAATGCACCACTCATCAAGCCCTGCTGTGGTGGATTCCCATATACAAAATAGAGGGAGATGGGCACAGATGTTAACTCACAGCTAATCTTCCTCAGCAAAAAAAGGAAAATTGACAGAGGTCAGCTCAGGGCCAATCTGCCTCACACACACACACAAAAGAGAGACAATAAGTGTTGGTGAAGATGTGGAGAAATCGGAACCCTCATGCATCGCCGGTTGGAATGTAACATGCATTGCTGGTGGTACAGCCACTATGGAAAACAGTTGACAGCTACTCAGAAGTTAAATTAGAGTTACTATAGGACCCAGAAATTCCACTCCTAAGTATACACCCAATAGAAAAAATTGTACACAAATGTTCCTAGCAGCATTATTCACAATAGTCAAAAAGTGGAAAAAACCCAAATGTCCTTCAACTGATGAATGGATAAACAAAATGTTGCATATAAATACAATGGAATATTTTTCAGTCATAAAAAGGAATGAAGTATTGATGCATGCTGCAACATGGATGAAACTCGAAAACATTATGCTAAGTGAAAGAAGCCAGACTCAAAAGGCCACATATTGTATGATTCCATTTATATGAATTGTCCAGAATAGGCAAATCCATAGTGACAGAAAGTAGACTTGTGGTTGCCAGGGGCTGGGGAGAGAAGGGAGTGGAGAGTAACTACTACTGGATACAGGATTTCTTTTTGGAGTAATGAAATGTTCTGGAATTAGATAGTGCTGATGGTTACACAACCTTGTGAATACACTAAAACTCAGTGAATTATATACTTGAAAAGGAATTTTATGGTATATAAATTATAGCTCAAATTTAAAAAGTATTTATTTCTTGATACTGGACCCTTCTAAAAAGAAGTATTTATCTAAAGGACATGGAAACATTTCATCTTTATTATTTGCCTTTTTTTCCCTTCTACATATATATTTGTAGATTCTTTGGATGAACAGAGACTTCTGCCATGTTATTTGATAATTCAAGACAACCACGAATCAACAGAAGCCAGGACACTTGCCCAGTACCTATCAAAAACATTTCCTTCTCCTGTGAAGTCTCTGTTTGTTCCATAGTGCCCTCTGCTGCCCAACAAGAATACTCGCAACCCACACAACTGTACTTTTATACAACGGTGCTTCCATTTTCTAAGGAAAGAAGGGGAGAGGAATGAGTGTTATCAGAAGGAAAAGTAAATAGGCATGTATCACATCATGTATTAAAAACGACAATGACACAAAAGAGTGCCACAAGCAAAAAGTTATAAGCACATTTCAAATGGTAGATTTCTTCAGTTAGCAAATAAAAGGAATATTTCACTTATCTGAAACCTCTCTGCTATGTCTTCCATTTTAAAAGAATCCTGAGATATGCTGGTATAGCTGATGTAGTCACTCTGTAACATAATGTCTAATAATAGAAGGAAATGCAGTTTTCCCTTACTTCGCCAAGAAGTACAAAATTTCCTGAACAACAACCACAAACAGAGAATAAAGTAAAAACCAAACACAATTAGAGAGCTACATGTCATTTGTAATCATGATATCAATTTCCTTTTGGTGGGCCTTTAAAATTTTCACAAGGGCTTAAAAAGCTGGACATGTTTGATTTGCTGGTTAACTAAAATCAATATATATTACACACACATTTCTGCAAGCTACATACCTAGTCTATGTCAGAGATAATGGCCTGGGTACTCAGCTGCTATGAAACCTTTCAAAATGCAAAGCTTGTTTGGGAAAATAAATGGAAAAATCAAAAGTAGAGCAGACAGGCCCATCCTATGCCGAGCTATCCCTGCGAAGAGTGCCACGTTTGGAGACAAAAGCCTGATTATTTCAAGCTGAGAATCCACTGGGTCAGAACGACAGACTTTTTGAACTGAAAGAGACTTTAGAGAGCATCTAACCCAAAGTGAAAATATTTAAGAGAAAGGGAGAAATGCAACATGCCTGATGAATCTGAGTGGAGATGAATAGTAATCAATAATGTGAAAAATGAGCAATTCCACTTTCTGTCCAGAAAAAAGGAGTTTGGTTTTCCAAGCTTTGGAAGCATGCACATGGACAACATAGGTAATTAGTCTCAAATTCATACATCTTTTTCCTAATGTAAAGAACAGTCCTTTGAGTCTATTTTTATCCATGAACTAAGGAAACGCAAATCCTCTGTATATTATCCCACCTTAACTTCTAAGAGAAGCAGCATCCAACACTACAGAATTATTTCTCACCTACTCCAGAGACAGCCACATATCGACAGACAGGGCTAGTATGCTTGGAGTTATCCTGCAGGTGTACATTATACATCACACGTGTTCTCCTTTTTTTTTTTTTTTGACAGAAAATAGTGATTATCATGTTCAAATAAATAAATGACTTAATTTTCACTAAAAGTTTACAGTTTTACAACCAAGATGAAAATAGTTTAAATCTATGAATAAATGTCCATCTGACATTCAGGAAATGCTGTTGTGAATATAGCAATGTCTATAAACACATTTTCATCATGTGACCTGAGGTCTTCCAAAAGAGGCTTTATGCAATTCCCACCAATACACGTCATTCCCTCAGGACCTTGTGAACAAACCCATGGATTTTAACTGGGCTGTATGATCTCACCTGGGAGAGGTAACATTTAGCCAGAGCAGGGGTTCTCAAACATTGGTGTAGATGAGAATAGCCTGGAAAGCTAATAAAGGCACAAAGGACTGGGCTTGCTGACAGAGGTTAGGGTCTGGGCCTATTTTCACCAGGTTCCCCGGGAGATTCTGATATACAGGAAGGGTTGAGAACAGAGTGCTTGTTACAGTGGTCCTCAACCTTGACTGCAAACTGGGGTCCCCTGGCATGTTGTAAAAGCAAACACCGATGCCTGAAACCACCCCCAGAGACTGGTTTTCTTTGGTCTGGGTGAGGCCTGAGCTTCAGATATTTAAAAGCTCCTCAGGTTATTCCAATATGCAGCCAAGTTTGAATACTACCGTTGGGAGAATGGTATCCAGGTTTGGTAACTACATTGTGAAGTCAAGAAGGTGGAGAGAACAAGGTCTGACCCACCTGAGAACAGGTAACGAGGGCGAGAAAAACAAAAGACAATCCTTTTGAACTTTACAATTCTATCCCAGTTCAGTCCCATCTGTAAATAACCAGATATAAAGAAAGGAACAAAATCCAGTTTTGTCAATCCACAATCTGGCTAATCTAAAAGAGGGGTTGTGACAATGGCATTCAATTAGTCTTTTAGGTAGGGTTAGAATATGATTTCTGAGCTGTGCACATTTTGTTAATTTATTGAACAAAGTTTACTGAGCACTTGCTGTGTGCAAGGCCTGGTGCTAGATGCCATGGTGAGAAGACAAACAAGACAAAAAATCCTTGGCATCAAGGAGTTTATAATCCATGAGAGTGAATTAAAAAACAGGCAAAAATAGTGGGTCAGTAAAACTACTGCATGAGAGACAAAGAAATCGAGAATTAGGAAAGTCTGAAATAGGCAGAGATCCCTTCTAGACTGCATGACCAGGGAAGTTCCAAAAGAGAAACAGCATTTGATCTGAGCCTTGACAGATGAGGAGGGTTTTGACAGGCCAACACAGGAACAAGAACTTCTGAGACAGAGAATTGCATGAGGTAAAGGCGCAGAGGCAGGAGAGCACAGGGGTGGTCAGAGAAGACAAATTGAACCAGTCAGTCAGGGAGCAAGCAATAAACAGAAAAGCGGGTGATTTCTGGTCATAGATGACATCTGATGTCACTATAAGGTATTACTCAAATAATGGGGAAATGTTAAAGGAGCTCTGAGCAGAGAAATGGCGCAGAGTCGGGCTTCAGAACGGTGAATTTTGTGGAAGTGTGCAAGACAGACCAGAGGGGACAGAGTACAGAGAAAGTGAACCCATTGCAAGACGCCCAAGTGAAAGGTGGCTCAGGTCTAAACTAGTAACAGGAAAGGGGAAAGGAGAGGCTGAGAAACACAACTAAGAGGTTTCCAGCCCGAGAGCAGACAGAAGAGCAGAGAGAAGTGAATATGAAAAGTCGAGAGGAAGACATCACGTGGGGGAGAAGGTGATACACTGAGTTTAGCCATGCAGAGTTTAGGGGAACCAGGAGTATGCAGCAAAAAGGTAGAAATGTGGGGTTGGAACCCTAGAAAGAGGTAAAGGCAAGGATGCCCCCTCAGGTCTGGGTGTCCTTCCCTTTCCACCCTCCTCTCCCCCTGTCTAGCTCCTTCACTTCCTTCCTAAATGATTAACTGGGAAAAAATGACCAAAACTTCATATATTAAGAGCCCTTAGAAATCAATAAGAAAAATCCAGCACCTCAATTTTAAAAATGGGCTAAGGATAGAAACAAAAATCCAAAAGAAGAAACAATACAAATAGGTAATAACATACAAAAAAATTAACTTTATTAATATTTAAGTGTAAAACAAAACCTAGCTAATTGGCAAGAGAAAAATGATAACTGCTAATGTTGGTGAAGTCAGTGAGAAAGTCACTCTCATATGCTGCTGGTGGGAATATAAGTGGTAAAATATAGGGCAGTTTGAAAGAAAAAATTACTTCCAGAAGTTCATTCTAAGAAAATAATATATATATGTTTGAATCTATAAGGATGTTCACCAAGGTTTTGTTCATGATGGCAACAATGTAGAAAAAAATTCAGCATTCAATAATAAGAGATATTTAAATTAATTATGATATATCCATAAACTGGAATTTTTTGTAGCCATCTATAAGGATATTGCAGACAAGAAGAAAGACGGTCACATATAATTTAGTGAAAAAATCTAAATGAAACAACACAAAGAGTAGAATCACATTTTTTTTATTTTAAAAAGTTACCTGTGCATAATCAGCTAGAAAAAAGATATGAAAGATACATCCTGTGGCATTAACAGTGATTGTCCCTGAGTAAGTAGGATTCATTTAACAGATAATTACCTACTACTATGTGCCAGGTACTGTTTTAAAACCTAGAAAAACAGCAGTGAACACACCAAATTAGGTCTCTGCTCTTACGGAGTTTACATCTGATGGGGACTGAGGAGTAGGATAGTCAATAAAAAATAGCTGTATGAATGACATGAAGAAAAATATTTAGGGTAAGGGGATGAGAGTGATGGGAAAGTGGTGGGGGTGGCCAGGGAAGGCTTTTCTGATAAGGTAACATCCAAGACGGCACCTTAATAAAGTGAGAGAGTAAGCCATGAGGATACCTGGGAAAAGGGAGTTCCAGAAAGAAAGAGGAATCAGTGAAAACATCCTGCAACAGGGGTGCTGGCATGCTCCCAGAAGAGCCAAGAGACCAGCGGGGCTGAGTGGAGGGGATGGAGAGAAGGGTAAATAGTGGGTGAAGGTTCCGAACCCAATTCCCATGGTGGGGGTGCGGGGTGGGGTCCACACCAAGCAATTCTGTGACACCAGCTGGGTGTTCTACAATTCAACTCAATTCTGACTCTTTCTACCTGGAGATAGCATCAGATTCCAGAGGTTAAGGGTTCAGTCCTATAAGACGGCGCCTCCCTGCTTCAGAAGCCAATCACAAGTCCGGGTTGTCACTTGAGCTACTGACCAACCAGCTATAGATCAGAAGTTCCAATGACCCCCTCCTCAGGTTCAATTAATTTGCTAGAGGCTCACAGAACTCAGAGAAACATTTTACTTACCAGATCAACAGTTTATTATAAAAGGATATAACTCAGGAACAGCCAGATGGAAGAGATGTGCAGGGAAAGGTATGAGGCAGGGGCACCAGGCTTCCATGCCCTCTCCAGGCATGCCACTCTCCCTAAATCTCCACCAAGTTGGAAGTTCTCCAAATCCTGTCCTTTTGGGTTTTTATGGAGGCTTCAATACATAGGCATGGTTGATTAAATCTCGAGCCCCTCTCCTCTCCCAGGAGTGAGAGGTTGGAAGGGGTGGGTGGGACTGTAAATTCCAACTCTCTAATCACATGGTTGGTGTCTGTGGTGACCAGCCCCCAACCTTAGGTGCAGTCTGAAAGTCACCTCATTAACATAACAAAAGACACCTTCATTACTCTCACCACTTAGGATATACCAAGGGTTTTAGGAGCTCTGTGCCAGAAACTGGACAAAGACCAAATATAAATTTCTTCTTACAAATCACAATAGCACAGTAGGAGAAGGGATTAGAGACAGATTTAGAGAGGTATCAAAGAGGACAAGGAGGCTATGATGAGGACTGGGAACTTATTTTGAGTTATGGTGGGATCCATTGGTGAGTCTAGAGCAGAGGAGAAGACATAGACTGACACACTATGAAAGGATCACCGCTGGCTGCTATGTGCAGAACTATCAGTACCGGGACATGGATGGAGAAAAGGGGACCAGTAGGGAGGTTATTGCAATAATCTGGTAAGAAATGGTGTCTGGGGCTAGGTGGTGGCAGTGGACATGGTCATGGTGAGTAGTTGTGAGTTTTACATGCATTTAAAGGTAGAGACAACAAGAAAGAGAGGAGTTCAGGATGACCCTGAGATTTGAGTTAGGGCCACTGGGAGAATCCAGTTGACATTTATTAAGAAGACTGAGAAGTGAAGAGTTGGTAGCAGGGGCAGGGTGAGATGAAGAGTTAGATTCTACCTAGAAAGACATTCACCACAGTAGAAAAAAAAACGTTGAAGCTAACGATAGGAGAATAGCTAAACAGACTATGGAACAAATGACTGATAAAATATTAAGTATTCATTTAAATGTTTATGAAGAGTTTGTAATAACACTGAAAATGCTTATAAGATTAATTGAAAAAGTAAACTCTATATACTAAATAGTGTATGCAATATGATTATGATCATTATTCCAAGCAAATTTGGGCCAGCCTGGTGGCATAGTGGTTAAGTTCACACGCTATGCTTCAGCGGCTCAGGATTTGCAGGTTCAGATCCCGGGCAATCTACATACCACGCATCAAGCCATGCTGTGGTGGCGTCCCACATACAAAATAGAGGAAGATTGGCAACAGATGTTAGCTCAGGGCCAAGCTTCCTCACCAAAAAAGAAACAACCAAATTCAAAATGGACAAAGGACTTGAATAGACATTTCTCCAAAGAAGATATACAAATGGCCAATATGCACATGAAAAGATACTCAACATCACTAATCATTAGGGAAATGCGAATCAAAACCACAATGAGATACCTTCTCATACCCATTAGGATGGCTATATTATCAGAAAACTCCAGAAAACAACAAATATTGGCAAGGATGTGGAAAAATTGGAAAACTTGTGCATTACTGGTGGGAATGTAAAATGGTGCAGCCACTGTGGAAAATAGCATGGTGTTTCCTCAAAAAATTAAACATAAAACTACCATTTAATCCAACAATTCTACTTCTGGGTACATTTACAAAAGAATTGAAAGCAGGGACTCAAACAAATATTTGAAAACCAATGTTCACAGCAGCATTATTCACAGTAGTGAAAAGTGGAAGCAACTCAAGTGCCCATAAATGGATGAATGGATAAATAAAATGTGAAATATACATACAATGGAATATTATTCAGTCTTGAAAAGGAACGAAATTCTGACACATACTACAACATGGATGAATCTTGAAGACGTTATGCTAAGTGAAATAAGCCAGATACAAAAGGACAAATATTGTATGATTACATTTACATGAGGCACCTAGAGTAGTCAAATTCATAGAGACGGAAAGTAGAATATGGTTGCCAGGAGTTGGGGAAAGGGGGTAATAGGAAGTTAGTGTTTAATAGGTACAGAGTTTCAGTTTGGGATGATGAAAAAGTTCTGGAGATGAATAGTGGTGATGGTTGCATAACAATGTGAAATGTACTTAATGCCACTAACCTGTACACTTGAAAATAGTTTAAATGGTAGATTTTATGTTATATATATTATACAATTGAAAATATAAAATTAAAAAGATTATTTGTTGAAAGATTCGGATGAATGGGTTTTCCCTTTTTGTTTCAGTTGCCAGGAATTTTAATATTAAGTGAAATAATTATAATAACTACACTTTCTTCTTTTCATAATCGTGATTTTCTATTTTAATGATCATTCTACACAGATCATTCATTTTAAGATGCCTCAAATCTTTTTGGTAAGGAGGCAACACTACAGATTTTTTAAATGTGAACAAAAAACAAAGAGAAATGAAGCCATTGTGGTCTCAACCCAGTGGAAACCCCACCTTTGGAATTCTGACCATCTTTGTTCACACCTCCATTGTGTTACTTAGTACATCTTACGATAATTTGCTCCTCTCTCGGTTTTTCTCAACAGTCTATGTGCTGAAGGCAGGCTATGTCTTAGTCAATCCTATAGCACCCAAGTTGAGCAAATTTACTGGTATCACCAATAATTAATTACAGAATGCTTCTTATTCTGAGATGTAAGGATTCTACCTCAAAATGATGACTGAGAGAATAATTTTGAGGAACAGCAATAGAGAGAGATTGCTGATTAATTTCAACAGTTTCCAAAAAACAAGAGGCGAGGTCAACTGCAAGGAAAAGGGCAGCAGGTCTGGGGTCAGGGATTGGGAGAGTAAATGCCACGTCTTCGAAGGAATTCTTACTTTCCGTGCCATCTGCTTCCACTTGCTCTTCTCTGGGTTTCTGTTTAAATCTCATGTTTCCTAAGTGCATGATAGCTCCGGTGAGTTTATAGGATCCATACTTCTCATCAGGAAGAAAGCCCAAGACGTCCATGGCTTGCTGTAAGAAGAGAAACAGATGGCCGTGTCTTCATTTGCCTAATGGCTGCAGTAAGCGCCTCACCCCTGCTGTGTGTCACACCTCCCTGTACTCTGCGGGCTGTGGGCTGCCGAAGGGAAGGAGACAGACTGCCACAGCCCCAAGGTGGGACAGCTCTGTTCAAAGCAATGCAAATCTGGCCCTGTTGGCACTAGGTCACCTGCAGTCTGCTTATTCCTTTAAAAGAAAACTAGGAAGGCACAAGACTTGGCTTGTTTAATTTCCAGTAGTTTTAGAACTTTCCTTCAATGCCCTGCTCCCCTCCTCTCCCTTCCAGCAACACATCATTAACTGACTATATGAGGTAAATTGTCTTCCTTTCACGGTTACAGCAGAAAGTAGCACCATATCTGATGGGTTGCTTATTTCTGGGATCCCATATGTTCTCCCAACTTTATTCCAGAGCAGACACATTTCAAAGACTGGTGAAAGGAAGTGTTTAAGAAAAGAAAAACGATGTCACCAAGGAACTACATCCTAAGGAGGCACTGCACGTGGTACGATGTGTGTTCTCACATACCCAGGAGGTTAGAAATTGCTACAGTCTTTCCAGTGGTTACTTTAGAATATGTATCAAGAGACTATAAAAAATTCATAATCCTTACTTAGTAATTTCACTTTTAGGAAATTACATTAAGATTTATAAAATTATATTCAATTAAAAAATTATGTGTTGAAAGTTGAATGAATGGGTTTTTTCTTTTTGTTTCAGTTGCCAGGGAATTTTAATATTAAATGAAATGATTATAATAACTATGCTTCCTTCTTTTCATAATTGTGATTTTCTATTTTAATGATCATTCTAGACAGATCATTCATTGTAAGATGCCTCAAATCTTTTTGGTAAGCAGGCAAGACTATAGATTTTTTAAATGTGAATAAGAAAAAAAGGGATTAATTTAGCATAAGGTGAATCTGATACACAAAAAAAGAATTTACCTAGAAAGACATTCACCACAGTAGAAAAAAAACTTTGAAGCTAACAATAGGAGAATGGCTAAATAAACTACAGAACAAATGACAGATAAAATATTAAGTATTCATTTAAATGTTTATGAAGAGTTTGTAATAACACTGAAAGTGCTTCTAAGATTAACTGAAAAAGTAAACTCTATATACCAAATAGTGTATGCAGTATGATTATGATCTTTTATTAAAAAAAAAAAAAAACACCAAACAACTATATAACAGCAACCCTAAATTGAAAAAAAGAATAAAGAATGTAATGATATATACCAAATAAAAACAGTGGCCGCCACTGAGTTGAAACATCTTCCCACTTTTCCGTATGTTCCAAAATTACTACACTGGCAAGGTGCATTGTTACAATAAATAAGTCAACTTTGGACAGAAGCAGCCCTGGAGAGGTTCCTTCCACCCTCCACCCCCAGGGGAAGGAAGGTCACTTCTCCAGGACCCTTTGGAAGAAAGGAGACCTAAGATGCTTTATTTCATTTCTCATTGTTATTACCAGACTTTGCTCTGATAACCAACAAGCCTTACATCTGTGGCCCGCAATTCTTTGGCATCGTCCAAGCTCTCCACAGCAACTACTCCATGAGAGCAGAAGGGAAAGTCAGAGGGATTCTCAGACACCAGGAGCATGTCTGCAGCAGGAAAAGCATCAGTTAAACAGCTTAAAGAAATCCACGAGGCTTTAGAAAATAACTGACCAATATTCACAGTTTACTCTTACAGCGCATAGCATACTTGTAAACAAGCCAAAATCAAATCCATATTCTACACCCAAACCTCTGCAATCAATTTTTGCCCTCCATTAACTTGTCAGTCGTGTGTTAATGCCTCCCAAGAGAAAACCAGTCTGGCCAAGTCTGAAAGCAGATGCAATTGCAGCAGCTTGAACTGGTGTGGAAAAAACAGATAATGTGCGTTGGCCAAATTTTGAAAACAGGAATTTGGCCTAGATACGTGGTTGAGGGCGAAAACAAAAAATGTTTTGTAAAATTATAAGTATAACAGGCCTGAGCTTCAAAGGCTAGGGAGCAGGCAGGCCCTGGGGTCAGCACCCAGGCAACATTAGCAGTGTAATCCTGTCACATCATGTCCGCCCTATTAGGAGGCTGACTCTGTCTTTCAAGGGACCCATAAATCAGTTACTGTGTTCAGTGCTGCTCCTCTGATATGTCTGAGACGCCTGACATGACTCACTTAGTCGGAAACATAACACAGGCTGAAGCCCAGGCAGGCTGTCGGTAGCACAGCGGCCACTCTCTCGGCCAAATCACACTAACCTCTTAATGCCTAACACTCACTCGCAGTGGAGTGTCTTTGAGCTGATCTGGTTTTTCTGTTTATCACTCAATGAAGTGAAGCTCTGTTATCCTGAACCCAAATCTCAGAAACAAAGAAATTAGGCTATGCAAATATTCATAGCAGATCTATTTGGAAATAACCTAAATGTCCATCAACAGTTAACAAACCGTTGTCAATCTATACACTGGATTATTACTCAGCAAACAAAGGAATGAACTATGAATACATGCTACAACATGGAAGAATCTCAAAATAACTATGTTGAGTGAAATAAGCCAGACAAAAAAGAGTATATACTGTATGATTTTGTCTTATAAAGTTCTACAAAATGCAATCTAATCTATAGTGACAAAAGTATATTAGTGGTTGCCTAGGGACCGGGTGGGGAGGGGAGGGCTCAAAGAAGTGAGAAGGGGCATGAGAGAGGGCTTATAAAACATCACGAGAAAAATTTTGCACGGACACATGCATTATCTTGATAGTGGTGATGGTTTCACCTCATGAATACATATGTCAAAACTTACACTTATGTCAATAATACTTCCATAAAACTATTTTATGAAAGCTAAGAAGTAAAAAGAAATTGGGCTAGCCGAAAGGAATCAGGCTGAAGGCAAGTACGACATATATATTTTTTAATAGAAATATAATCCATAATTTTTGTAAAGTATTTACTTGAATGATGATTCAAACTCCCTTAAATGTTAACACTTTGCAGGAATCTCCTTATGTTCTTCCTCATGCCTCACTTTATATCAACAAATATTTGTAGAGATCAAACAATGTGCCAGGCATGACTGTAAGTTTCAGAGATACATCAGTGAAAAAACATCCCTGCTCCTGCCCTGATAAAGTTTATATTCTAACAGGAAGAGACAAGTAAAAAAAAAAAAAGTAAAATATATGAAAATTGTGGCAGGTAAGATAGTAATAAGTGCTGCAAAGAAAAATGAAAGCAGGGAAAGGGGGTAAAAAGTATTGGAGATGCAGGGTTGCAGTTTTAATAGGGTGATCAGGGAAGGCTTCCATCAGGTGACGTTTGAGTAAAGACCTGAAAGAGTTCAGGGAGAGAACCATGGAGATGAGTAGGGGAGGAATGTTCTAGAAAGAGGAAAGCACCAAGGCAAAGGCCCTGCGGTGGGAGCTTCCCTACCATTTTGCCTGGCTAAGGTGGGTCAAAGAAGGAGCAAATTAAGAAAGCAGTAAGGAGTAGGTCATGAGGTCAGAGAGGCATCGAGAGGCCAGGCCATAGTGCCTCACAGGCCATCAGGAGGATTTGGGCATTTATGCTGTTTGTGAGACAGGAAGCCATGGGAGGGTTTTGAGCAGAGGAGTGACGTCATCTGATTTTGTTGTTGTTGTTAATTTACCATGGCTGCTGGGTTAAAGACAGAGGGGCAGGTGGAAGCAGGAATACCAGGCAGGAGACTGTAGAGTAATCCGGGAGACAGATGGTGGTATCTGACCAGAGTAGTAACAAGAGAGTTGGTGAGAATTGGCCAGATCTTGGATTTTGACAGTAGGGTCAATAGGATTTGCTGATGGAACAAATGAGAATAAGGTGGGAGAAAGAGACAATCAAGGATAACTCCAAGGGATTGTGCCAAGGCAAGTGGAAGGATAGAGCTGCCTCAGTGGACATGGGAGATGCTGTGGTAGCAGCAGGCCTTGGGGGTGGCATTCAGGTACTAGGTTTTATGCACATTAAATTTGAGATGCCTGTGAATGAACTATGAATACATGCTACAGCATGGAAGAATCTCAAAATAATTATGCCGAGTGAAATAAACCAGATAAAAAAGAGTATACATATACCATATGATTCTGTCTTATAAAATTCTAGACAAATTTTTTTCTTTTAAATTATTTTATTTTTGTGTAAGCTAAAGGGAAATTTACACACTGAAATCTCAAAAGACCTTGGGCATGCACGTTAACCTTGTTAGAGATTTTTCTACATGTCTCTCTTTTTTCCATAGGAATTTCCCCAAACATTTAAAACCCATAGTTTTTACCCTATGTATAGCCTAAAACATAGCAATCTATGATTATGTCATTTTACGCTGTGCAAAACTCTCAAAAAATAGTGGTTATAAGAGAATAAAAAAATCAGTAACAAGTAAATTTCATTGTAAGACTCATATAATTTTGCCCTTCTCCAAACCAAGAGGAGAAATAGAAGAGTCAGTTAGCTCTGTGTCTGGAATACCGGAGAGAAGTCCGGACTCATGATCAAACTTTGGCAGTCAACAGATAGAAATGATCTTTAAAACTGTCAGCCTAGATGAGGTCACCAGGAGATAGACCCAAGGACTGAGCCCCAGGGCACTCTAAAATCACGGGCTAGGTGAAAGAGAGGAACCCACAAAGAAACACCCAGAGATTCAGGAGGGAAGCAAGGAAGGGAGGTATACTGGAAGCCAAGGGGAGAGATTTTCAAGGAGGAGGGAGTAATCAGTGGTGTGAAATACTGTCACGATTCTAAAGGTCAAGAACATCCCGATATCTTCTTCTGCAAGGTTCATTCATAGCTTTATTGATGACTCTAAAATCTGTATTTATTTTCTGCGCTCCAGACCTAGATCTCTAACTTCCCATTAGACAATTTCAATGTGGATGGTCAGATGTAGCTCAAACCAGTGCTACCAAAATTGAATCTATGATGTTTTCTATGTCTGCTCTGAAGCCATTCTTTTTCTGTGGTTCCCTATGCCAGTGAATGTCACCACCCTACCCAGGCCAGACACCTAGGTCCCATGACTGTCCTGTCCCTTCACTTCCTTCACAGCTCAAATAGAGGCATCATCTCCATGTCTTTCAAATCAGAGCATTTACTTAACCTGTTTTCTCTACGATAGGCATACACTATGGGAGGAGGTGAGGATACAAAAATAACACGGTCCTTTACCTCAGGGAGGCTAGAGGACCACACACCTGACCAGTGCGGGAAATGCTGCGTGTTTTAGAGTGGGGGCATGTTTTTGTTAAAAAAAAAATCTACTTTCCAAGATTGTTTTGCCAAGAATTACCTTTCAGATCATTCTAAATCATGACCTTTTATATACTTTTCATTTTACTCTCATGTTTATTATGTCATTTTTGATCATTTTCATCCTGGTTATGATGAGCAAAGGTGCTACATTTGACATTATTTTCTCTATGTGGAGTACAGGAAGACAGAAACCTAGAAAGGCTCACTACCTGTCCAGGATCAAATTAATGATGAATTGAATTGAGAACATAGTCTCTGGTATGTCTGTTAGACTACGCCCGGCCCACCTACTCAAACCTGTGTCCGAAACTGTGATGAGATTCCATTTCCTTCTTTATGCTAGACAGAAGGAGGGTCTTGCCTCCATCCAAGCAGGCTCAACAACTGGACAAACACTGAAGAAGAGAGATCGGGGAGAAGAACACCATGTGCCCGAGGTCTAGAGGACGAGGAGGAGGACAGGGTCAAGATTCAGGAGGGGGCTGGCAGTAAGGCGGAATGCAGTGTATGAACTTCTCCCTCAGCACCTCCCTGCTTCCATTTGCATTGGTTGTAGAAGTCATTAAGTACACCTAATAGGTCTTTCTTCTATCTCCTTACAACCAGAAATATGGCTGCTGTCCTGGCCTAACCATTTGCTTGAGCAGCTATGCTCAATTTTGAGTTGTGGCTCTAAAGGATGTACAGACTACATGCATGCATGTTTGAGGAACTCTGAAAGGCCTTTAGCCCAACATCTTCCCCTCTGGGACTTATCAACATTATTTTCAAGGAGCAATGAATTTTAATTGGGATGAGGCTTGAGGTTATCTTGGAGGAGTATCATGTAAACAGGGATTCCTTTATTCAATTAATCTCATTTCTACCAAAAGCAACAGCCCTACAAGAATGAAAAAAAAAAGTGAATGCATTTTTAGGAGACACTATTAGGGACAGAGAGACTGTCCAGGCCAGCAAGGGCCCACATAGAATATTCTTGACCAGATCATGGGCTCATGGAGAACAGGAGAGCTTGTCAGGAGGGGTGGGAGTGGGTAGCATAGACAGGACTCTAAAGGCAAAAGCCAACTGCTTCACAGTTTCAGAGTATAGGTGTCAACCTTCGTGCAGATTCATTTCCAGAGCCCACTCTCCAGTAGGAGATGCAAAGGGCCCATTAAGATTGAGTATTTTCTCATTCAAGGCTTTGTTTTACATGTAATCCTAACATTAAATTTTACTTTCTGCATGGCCGAACGTTCTCCAAAACTCAGCTGTGTTCACCATGAAAAGGAGCAAAGCTGACATCAGGCCAAAAAACGTTTAGGATCACAAATAAAATTCTGTAGCTAGCGCCTCTATGCCGCATCACCCATCATTACCTGTTCCTCAGTGCTGCAACATACAGCGGAACAGACTGTGCACTGCCCAACTCCAGAGAGAATCATTTACATAGTCTACAGTTTGAATAGCATTCTCTGGAGTTGGGAAGTACACAATCTGCATAACCACACACACATCTCATGCCCCCTTACAACCAGTGGGGAGAAAGGGAGTAAAGATATGAGACTAGTTCAAGAGAGACCTAATGAGTAAAGTGAATCTGCTCCAGAATAGGGGGTCCAGATGCTGACCATTTCTTTCCCCAGAGGCATTCAGGCCACCAGTAGACAGACTTGGCAGCCACCACTATGCATTACTGTCACACTTTATAGACTGAATACTCAGGGTACTAGACAAAGTGTCAAGGATTCCAAGAGGCAAAGACAGGTTTCCTGACCTCTCCTCCTGGAGTTTATGAGTTAGTTGAACAGCAAGAATGGATGCAAAAAATAAGTGGAAAGAACAAAAAGTCAATGAAAAGAAGAGAAAAACGAAGATATACATGGGACCAAACTATACATATGGCATTAAGTACTAAAAGATTTCGAAGGAGCCACATCGGAGGGGACGTGGGGAGGTGGGGAAGTGGGTTTTTGCCGTGCCTGGAACAAGGGTCAACCTTGCCTGAAAGAGAAGGGGAGAAGGGACATTCAGGCCATGTAGAGGCTAGATAGGGGCTGGCTCTGGGGTAACACATCACCCCATTTCCTCAACTCCTTCAGCAGGTGGCCAGCCTCTCGGCTGTGATTTCCAAACCTGATTCTTTTGTAGTATGCACAAATGCTCATATTTTTGGAAATTTGGACATGATGATTCTCATATTGCTGAGATGTGCCCTCTTGTATCAGTCCTTGGGCCACTCTGAAGCTCTTCTTGGCAAACATGAATAGAAAGAGTTCCAAATTTTAAAACGTCCCAAAGAACGACAATTGGTGTCCAGAACAAGAGGACTCACAATATCCAGTTTGGACCACCAGATGTCAGTCTCTGCACGGTAATCAATCTCAGCATCCCCAAAGACTCAACAAGGTAAATGAACTCAGGACAATCATGAATTTTCCCCAAGACCAGACAGTGTCTTAGTAAAGAGATGCTCCTAAAAGTCCTGTCGTCACTGCTGGTACCCACATTGGACCCTGTGTCAGATGGTCTGCACAGCATAGAAATTTGTGTCAAGAATGTCAGATTTGGCAGGGTTAATGAAAGGAAGATCAAAACATTCTATTCCAGGTTTAGGTGGAGGGAAGGGGGGAAGTATTGAAAATAGCTGCTTCTTACATTTCACCAATTACACCTGTGGCAAAAATAACTGCCCATTTTGCAGAACTTTCCCCATCTGGTGCAGGCGCTTTGGAGTTGAAGACCATGTAGTCAAAACACCGGCAGATTTATACCATACTTAATCTAAGCGTAAGGGGCTGGGGGGACTGTTCCCCATCAATTTGCTCACCTGGATCTCCAATCTCATCCCACATCCCCTCCTGTGGGAGCATCATTGTCCTCAATGGCTTACTTTATATGCAATACCTTTGAAATCCAACCAGCTTGCCATTCTCCCCTTCCAATGACTTCCCACAGCACGTAAAATAAAATGTAAACCCTCTGCCATGGCCTGCAAGGTGCTGTTGGTCTGGCCACTGTCTATCTCCCCCTGCATTACCCTCTCCACTCCACCACCCACAATGGCCGTTTTGCTATTCCAAGAATAAACCAAATGCATGCTTGCTTCAAGGCCTTTGTGCTCACTGACTCTCCTCATGGAACTTTATTCCTGGAAATCTTTGCCTACTTGCTCCCTCACTCATTCACATGTCTGCAAAAATATTGCCTTCTCAGAGAGAACTTGTCTGACCATGCTATCAAAAATATAACCACCCACTATCCTCCCAAACCCCAGTTCACTCTGTGCCCTCACCCAACTTTATTTTTCTTTGTAGAACTAATATTCTTTGACACTATATATTTCTTTGTTTACTTGTCTGTTACCTGTCTTCCACACTACAGTGGAAGCTCACAAGGGCAGGGACCTGTCTGTCTCTTTATTTCTCTATCCCCCATGCTTCAAAAGCAGTGCCTAGTACACACATCACAGTCCCACAATAAATATTTGTTGAATGAATACCTGAAATTCATTCTCACCCCACAAGTTGCTTTTCTGTTTCTGTTCATGGCACTACCTTTATCCTAGTCAAGTACAAAACTTGGGAGTATTTTTGACTCATAACTGTCCCTCATTCCTACATTCAGTCATTGCCAAGACCTTTCTGTTCTTCTATGAATTCATCACCTTCTCCTCGAATTCCCACAGACACTGCCTTAGACTTGTCACCTCATACTGGGACTACCATAATCACTTCCCTCTAGAGTTTTGCGTCCAGTCCATACTGCCCATCACACCAGCTTAATTGTCACTGCCCTCAACAAATCATGACCTCCTCTTACCCCACCCCACCCCCACAACACACACCACACACACACACACTCCCAACTCCCTGAGTTCAGAAACCATCAGAATAAAATCTCCACTCTTCCTCTATGCAAATACTTTCCTCCAGCCAACCTGGTCTCTCTGCTCCCTGCTCTTGCCTTGCCTTTCCCTGCCATTGTGTACACTGTTCCTCCTAATGGAAATACCCTCCACTCATTTCTCTGGTTAAATCCCCTTCCCATTCTTGATATCCCAACCCAAACCCTCTCTTCTTTATAAAACTCCCATTGACTGCTTCACACCGTGATGATGTCTCCCACATCTGGCCTCTTGTCTATACCAACCATGTGGTTCTAATCATTTAACGACTTAAATGATCTAATACTTTTTACACACACACACAGGCACACACACACACACACAGATTCATTTAACTCTGCTGGGCATCCTACCCACCTACAAACACTACCGAATTGGAAAAAGCGTTACTATTTGCTCTCTACCCATATAAAATTATAGAACACTGGTTCTATAATCAGTTCAATTCCTTACATTTTAGGATGAATAAACTGAGTTCTAAAGAGCCTAAGAGACTTACTAAACAGCACTTTTCTAGCCCCAATAATCTGACTTCCGTCTCTTGTTTAGGAATGACCCTCAGCTGCAGAATAACACACTTACCACGCAGTTCTTTATTTCCAGACAGAATTTGATAGAATATGTGGTAGTTTCTCTCTCCAGGCTGCTGAAAAATCACCCGGGACTTTTCAAGCAAATCTGCAGGATGAGAAATGGATAAAGATTCATCCTTAGGTGTTCTCGCAAAACTTAGAAGAAAAGTAATCAGATAGTGCAATGACTACTTACAGACGTCAATGTCTGCAGATGACAGCTTGCCTCTGACACCAAAGTGCATCCTGATGAATTTGCCCTGGGTGGACATAGAACACAGTCACCTACTCAAACACTCCAAATAGTTGCAATGGCTTCATTATGCACATTACTCCCAAAATGATTACTTCTCCAAAAGTTAAAAAAAATGCAACATGGGTCTGAGATGGCACTGTTAATGAATGCTGGGAGGAAGCCAGAATGATCATCAAGACTGGTAGTGGTCCTGGATTCTAGTCTCCGACCTGCCATTTATTAGCTGTGTACTTTTGTCTGCATTATTGGACATCTCTAGCCTCAGTGTTCTTATCTAAAAATGAGAAAAATAGAATCTGCTTAATGTATTCTTTCATTCATTCAACAAACATTTGTTGAGGATCTACTATGATCCAGGAAACCTGCTGGGCACTGAAGATACCACATTAGAAAAATAGGTGTGGTCCCAACTCTTGTAGATTCTAGGTGTAAGCAGCAAATTCAACAGCTCTAATGTTTCCAAATCAAAAGAAAAGCCAGTTGTGCAGGAGTTTGGTGAGTTAAGAGAAAGGGGGGCATAAAACGGAGTCTGAGAGGTAGACAGGCACCAGGCACCATATCACGTAAGCCCCGTGGGCCACAGGAAGAGGAGGGTTTTAGTTCATGTGTGCTCAGGAGACACTGGGAGTGTTTAAGCAGAGGAGTGGTGTGATCTGATTTATGTTTCAAAACCCCACTTTGGGGGCTGGCCCTGTAGCCTAGTGATTAAGTTTAGCGCGCTCCACTTTGGCCACCCAGCCTTGGTTCCCAGGTGCAGACCTACACCGCTCATCAGTGGCCATGCTGAGGTGGCAACCCACATACAAAATAGAGGAAGATTGGCACAGATATTCACTCGGGGTGAATCTTCCTCAAGCAAAAAAAAAAAAACCAAAAAACACTTCAGCATAAATGATAGATGGGACTCCCATCCTTCCTTCTCAGTGAGGAGCCATAGGATAGGACCTAGTGGGGCAGAAAGGCTGCCCAGAGGTGACAGAGCCAGCGTTAGAACACAAGATGCAGCCAAGGCGGCAGTCCAGGGACAGCTAGATCCTGCGGAGTGAGGATGTTGGTGCAGGACGGGGGGCAGCCTGGTGGAGGTTGCCCCATGCGAGGAAGGAGTCAGAGCAGGACAGCAGCCTGGCAAAGGATGGAGAGTGGCTACGTACAGGGGGATTGAGCCATTACGTTAAAAAATGTAGGATAATGGGTGCCACACACACAAACATACACCTGTATATATACACATATATACACGCACACATGTGTACATACATGCATGTGTACATTTGCACGTGTATACATATATACATACATAGTGTTAATTGAAAGAATCTAAGCCGGATTTTTTTCTGGACTCCCTTTTCTCTCTTTCCTTCCTTCCATTCATCCATCTTTATTTATTTTGCTTCTCCACTTCTTTCCTCCTATCCTTCCAACTTTTTTCTTGTTTTTTTCAATTGCTTTCTTTCCTTATTTATCTCTTTCCACTTGCTGTTCTTTCCTTGCTTCCTTTCTTTGATTCTTTCAGCTATCTTTTTTCCTCCCTCCCTCTCTTTTCTCTCTCTTCTTATTTTCCAGCTTTTTTTCTCTCATATTTCAGCAGAAAAGCCCTTCACGTTCTAACAAATCCCGAATCCAGCAGTCCTTCAGGGCCCGGGACGGGCGCCTGCTCTGCAGGCTGACCTTGCAGGCAGACGTGAGTGTCCGCAGGGCAGCTCGAAGGCCCCGCATGGAAACCAGCCAAATCAGCATCAGGCTGTTATTTAATTTTGCCCAGAGACTCAAACAGGAAGCCTTCTGCAAATTTCCATGCAAATTATATAGTGGCTCCCTGCCACTCACTCTTGGCCTAAAATGGATTTGTGAAGCCAGGGTTTGAAATCCAAATTCTTCCTCTATTATGGGACTGCTAGTTATCAAAAGCTATGTTAAAAAGTACTTTCTCCCAATAAAAAAAATTCCCCAATGAAAAATATGCAGGGATAGAGGGGCCCTAGACAAGAGTAGAAACAATAATTGTAGTAAGTGAATTAGGAAGTGCTTCCTAAATCAACTTGTTATGAGGAGTACAGGAAATTATGAAAAAGAAAGTACTTTCAAATCTGTAAAATGTGATAAAATATATAACATTATTAAAATTTGCTGGGTGACTTTCCCTACTTGGAGTGGAAAGGAATTTGAAACTAAGATAAATAATTTCTTCCTGAAATTGACCAAACAATAGAAGATTCTCAGGTACATATTTATATGTAGTTTTAGTCATCTTAATGATGAAGATGGTAAATTTTTTTGAGTAATCTAACAATATTATAAACTTTAATCAAAGCCCTTCTTTGATGTTCTAGTAATTTTTTTTGAGACTTATGTGCTCAGACATGAATTTTACCATTTGTGTAAAAATTTGCTTAAAAATTAAAGACTGATATACTGATCAATCACATTACTTACAAAACGAGAAGAATTATCATTTCTCAGAGTTTTGGCGTTTCCAAATGCTTCCAAGATAGGATTCGCTTGCATGATTAGATCTTCTAAAGTCCCCTGAGAGACAGGTAAGAGAAGTACAGCTGATGAAGTTCTGAGCAGAATTCTATAATGTAGCAAACCCTCCAAACCCAGGTCAAACCTCATTCTTACTTTGATAACCAGTAGCCAAAAGCTGCTTCAATTTTAGTTATAAAATGTTATTTTGGAATGGGAACTCAGAAAAATAGATGAGAGACTGACTTAATATACGATGCCCCTATGAGTATATGTGGGAACTCATTTATTCACAGTGCTTCTCTTTGGGTGGGCATAGGCCTGAGTAGGAAAAGAAAATGAATATTTCCCAAAATAAACAACAACAACAACAAAAGTCTATTTCCAAACTTCACTCCATATTCCCCCTCATTGTTAATTTTCTTCTCTTCCCATCTAATCCTCACACCCGGAAATTTACCCTAAGATAATACAGCCGAAATTTGGCATTATTAAATTACATTTCTAAGTAATCTAGAGGTCCATACCAAGCAGTGACTTGTAATGGTATTGGTCTTCAATTTGAATGATGTGTGCTCAGACTGATGGGCCAGAGCAGGTCATCTACACAGAAGGAGTCTGAAAAACCACTCAGCACCCACATTGCAACACAGCTTTGTTGTTTTCCACATAGCCTCAAAGACCCATTTTATGGGGGGAATCATATAGTATATGGTATTCAAGAATTTATAGATTTACAAATACCATATCCCTTCTAGTTTTTATGGGTCTACCGTCCTTTAAATAAGTAAAGGCCTATATGAGCAAAGATTTTCATAGAAGTGTTACGTATTATGTATTGTGTAATATATTATCCTAAGGCTCAATGGCTAGATCCAACAAACACACACCAAACAACTAAAAATATGCACAAAAATGAAGTAACATCTAGTGAATAATAGAGTTCAATGATACCTAAAGAAATCAATCAAATTCAGGAATGTGGTGGTTGGAAAAGAAAGTTTCCATGGTTTGAAAACTGGATCAGATTGCTATGTTGATATACTTCTCACTTTGCAAAAACAAACAACAGTGTCAGACTTAGAAAGATGAAAGGTCATAACAGCTCAATAACTCATTGATTTTGAGTTCCACTCAGTATTATCTAATTTTATTTTGCACGCCAACTCTCATGGTCTAGTTATTCTCAAATTATTATGAAATCCATCAACCTGTTAATGGAGCTAAACAAAGTAAGCTAAATTAAAAATAGCCATGGATAAAAATAATTAAATAGAGAGAGAAAGTAAAGTTTTTCAGAACCTGGAATGTAATTAAACACTCCATCGAGTCTTTGGGATTTGATCCAGGAGATGGTGGTGAAGGAAGCAGACTCCTACTGGTGCATATCTGTGGGAGTCTGACATCTCACAGTAACTAAAGTGATTCAGATGTACCAAAAGTGGCCGTTCAAGGCATTGATCACCTTTAGGGAAGGTCATCCCTAGCCTTTAGGGAAGATGGTTTAGATCTTAAGTGCCTAATTCTCGGAGGGTCCGACCAACAAAGATCAGGCCAGTAAATACCTCTTAAAGCAGATCTGAAACAAATTATGTCATTTCATGTTTTGGGATTATTGGTTTGGAGTACTTGATGATCCTTTCAAGAGGCAAAGGAAATATGGGAAAAAAGACTTTTTATAATTTTCTGATGGTTTTATGGCTATTTTCCCCTTCATTCTCCCCTTAAGTGATCAAGGCAGAGCCTCCATGATCAATGGATAGAACCACCTCACCTCTCCTTCTGAGACAGATGGACACTTACCGGCTTTTCCCTGGATTCACCCATGGTTGCTACGGTGGCAAAATACTGGATAATATGCTTGGTGTTCACAGTCTTTCCAGCACCAGATTCTCCTCTGTGATTAGAAGTTCAATGACACAGTTAGCTGGTTCAAATTATAAATGCAAAGAAAGTTAAATAATTTTAATCATACAGGCTAAGGCAAGAAGGGAAAATTTTATGGAAGAGTGGACCTTAAGATGGAACTTGAAGGAGATGGAGGCATTTAATTGTTTGGGAGAAGGGGATGGACATCTCAAGCTGAAAAAACAGCATGAGCAAAAATCTGGAGTAAAGAAAGATCAAAGATTTTTATAAAAACAAGCAGCCTATTCCTCATGGTCCTGTTAACAAAAAGCTGAAGAGCACCTATATTAAATAGAGACAGGTCTCCTCATTATCAACTGTTGAGATTTTCACATGTTAAGGCTACCACCTGTCCAGGTCCAGCCCTCGCCCTCAGAAGAGGGCCTACCAATCATTTTACCAGGCAGCTGGCCTTTAGGTTTCTCTTTTACCTTTGATAACCAGCTAACTTTGTAACGTGAGGAGAACACAGTGGTGAATTTACAGCCTCATCACGCAAAGCGTCATAGGATCAAGGTCTGCCTTTATCTGTCTGAAACTCCAGAAAATAGTCTATCCTCTCTGCCAAGGGCTGAACTCTATCTGCCCTTCTAGCTCTATGATTCTGAGACTTTATTCTTCTTCTTGGGGTGGCTGAAGCCAGTGGAGAGCCCAACACATGAGATGGCATCATCATTGCACAGGAAGATCAAGGGCTTGAGCATTTCACTGCCTCTTGAGTCTTAGCCTATCCCCTCAGCCACCATGTTGACAGTTCACCCGGCCAGCCAATGCTCTTCCCATCAAAATTAGCATACAATATGGTATCACTGAAGTCCTTTCCCCTTCCTTCCTCTCACCCCCTTTTCCTTGTTCCTCCAATCCTCACCATCTTTTAGTTCTGACTACATAATGGACCTTGACCTGCCGCAATCTGGCTGCCCACAATAGCATGTTATCTGTTCCATGGTCATACCCACTGGGCTTTCAGCCTCTCTGCCTAACTAGCCAGTCCAGATGATTGAAAATGATCATTTGGGACAGGGAGCTTTCTCCATCAAGAAGATGACTAAGATCAGCTTGTGCACTGTGGATCCTAAAGATCTTCTAAAATAGTGGAGGCAGCCTAGCTGGCACCATATTTGGAGTAATCACTAACTAAAATGTTATGACAATTTCCTGAATATCTTATTCTTGCCTAGAGTGTATTCCACGTCTAAAGAGCAAACAATTCAAAGACAGTGAATTTATGTTTCATTCCCAGTGAAACGTGGGTGTCCGTTTCCCTTGAAACTCTCACTGCTGGCCCAAATGAAAAAGCAAGGCAAATGCTTACGTGAAGAGTACAGATTGATTCTCTCGATCTGCAAAAGAAAGGAAATCGTCAGAACATTCTTCTGCCAGAGCTTCTACATATTGATATGAACTTATTCAAAATTTCCTTGGTTGCAGTTTGAAATCAGACACAAGGGAAAGGATTTGCTCTGTATACAGTTAGGAAAAATACCATTTAAATGGTACAGAGTAAAACAGACTTTCTCTTGTCCCATGTATGCCAGTCATAAGAACATACAAATTCTAGGCCTATTTCCTTGCTCCAGAAACAAATGATAACTGACTAATGATTGACATATTTGCCATTTTAAGCCTTTTAAGAAGCATGGGGTAATAATAGCTATAGAAAAACTTCTTTGTGCCAGAAACTCTAACAGGCACTTTCTGTAATAAAAGCTGCCATCTACAGGGGGCTTACTCCGGGCCAGCCACCGGGCAAACACTTTCAATGCATCATCTCGTTTAATTTGATACGTGAGCTAATCATCCCCATAACTCTAGGAGGGAGGCTTTATTTTACCCACGTTTTATCTAGAAGGCAACAGAGGCTTCAAGCGGTTAGGTAACTATAAAGGTCATGCTCTTATCACAATGCCTACGTGCCTCTTAGTGACACAGAGGAAAAGTAGATCAGATATTTTTGCCTTACATTTTGTAGGGCGGCCACTTACTGTGAAGCATAGCCTGAAAGGCGTTATCGGCAACAGCGAAGATGTGAGGGGGCGCCTGTGATCGCCTCTTCCCTTTGTAGGCAGCCACGACTTCTTGCTGATACACTGGAAGCCACTTGTAAGGGTTTATGCTCACACAGAAGAGACCTGAATATGTCTGAGCGAAGATCAGAACAGATTTCAGAAAACAGGTTAGAAATACTTCCAGGTTTGTCAGCTCTTTCGCTGTCAGGTAACATTTGCTCGAATATTTACTTATAAAGGAACTAAAAGGAGGGGAGCTTTTGGATGCTTGCAGAGAAGGGACTTCTAACAGGAAGAGACAGAACTAGGTTAGAGCAACAACAGGACCTGGGATCACCTCCCCCCTGGGAGGCCTGTTAACTACTAACGTGTCTGACACATACACCTTTCAAAGACTGTGAGGACGCTAACAGCAGGCTTGCAGATTTCGGTAATCAGCTATCAGGCATTTGAGGCCTGAAGGGAATCTGTGCTTCAGCAAGATTAGGAGCCTGACATCTAAAGCACTGAAGAACAGGAGTTCATGTGGGTCACTCAGTCACTGCAGTGGTTGAATTGCGGCCCCCAAAAGATATGTCCATGTCCTAATTCCCCGAACCTGTGAATGTGGTCTTATTTGGAAAAAGGGTCTTTGCAGTTGTGATTAAGTTAAGGATCTCAAGATGACATTTGGGTGGGCCTTAAATCCAATGGCTGGTGTCCTTAGAAGAGACACACAGAGGAGAAGATATGGACACACAGAGGAGAAGGCAATGTGAAGACAGAGGCGGAGACTGAAGTGATACAGTCACAAAGAATGCCAATAGCCACCAGAAACTGGAAGAGGCAAGGAACGACTCTCCCCTAGGAGCTCCAGAGGGAGCGCAACTCTGCTGATTTGATTTGATTTTGGACTCCGGCCTCTAGAACTGTGACAGGATAAATTTCTGTTGTTTTAAGCTACCCAGGTTGTGGCAATTTTGTTACAGCATCCCAGGGAAACTAATACAGTCATGGGGTAAATCAGAGAGCCAAGGAGCACGTTGGCTGCATGTCAAGGCTTCTACAGCAATGGGTCCCAAATGCCTTCATCTTCACCTCATCTACTCAGCGCTGCTTTTGCTAAATAGGTTCAGAGTAAATCAAAGAATCTGAGCAACCAACCATCACCAATTTAGTGATGATAAAAAAAATCACTCCATACTGAGCACCAACTAGGTAAGAGGCATTGAGCTACATGTTTTTCATTTTTTTATTTAATCCTCCACGCTACCATGGAGAGATGCATTATATCCCACTTTACAGGTAAGATGACTACAAGAAGATAAGAAATTTAACAGATAGCAAGTGACAGAACTGGCATTTGGACATTGATCTATCAGGCTCTGAGCCTCATGCCTCTACTTTAGCATGACAACCTGTGGGAAGGACTATGAATACAGACAAAATAAAATTGGGGAAATGCTAAGATAAGGTCCCTTCCTAGTGAGCATTCCTCAAGGATTATCCCCATGTGCGTATGCTTAAATTCAGTGTATCTTTTTCACCCAAGAGAGGGCAGGGACATCACTAATATGAGTGCTAGCGTGATACTTCAGCAGTAAAGCACATATACACACATAGATCATCCAATGGTCATAGCGCCTCTTCAGGATATGCAGCACAGAGGCTTCGTTGAGGTGAGTCAGCATTGCCATGTCTTCAATCATTTCAAACTTTGGAGGATTCATCTGCTGGACTTCATCCTCCTTGACACTCAGACTCTGCAGAAAGGAGAAAAATTTAAGCTATATTCCCCATTTCTTCTATGCTCATTCATTTTGCCATATATTGGAAAGAATTTTCAGAGTCAAGAAAAAGATGCCTCATTAGAGGATGGGGCCAGAAGTTAAACCCACCTTAATAGAAGAAACAGGTGTTTCTCCTGCCCATGCTCTCTCCTTGCCTGAAGTTTTTAAAAAAGTGTTTTGTTGAATCAAGTGTTCTAAATTGTAGTGCCCTAATCCTGTGTCTCTCACAGACTCTGACTGCCTCTGTGTACACACATCATATTACATGTGATCTGGCTCCTTTCTAGATGTCTCAACATATCCTGGAGGTTTAGAAGAAGGAATTTGGAGTGAAAGACCAAGGAAGCAGACTCATCCTTCTAGACTTAGTTCAAGACCTATCCTCTTCCTCAAACCATCCTTAACTCCTCCAGCTCATTTTTTTAAAGTCTTTTATCATATATGCAACCTGTACTAGCTTGATATCATTAACTCTTGCATATGTTTTAATAATTGACTGTGTTAAGACTATTTCCCAGCTAGATTATAAGAAGGAGTTTTGATATTGTCTTCTTCTATAGTTATTAAAGCATCTGTCACAATGCTAGGAACATGGTAGTTATTCAACATTATCTCTTGATTAATATAGATGCATTGCTATTATCAAATAATTGCTCAGAGTTGCTCTCAAAAGTTTCTTAACACTATTTCCTATAGCCTTTTTCCTTGGTTAATAAATATTGGTATCAACTGATTGCTCCATTTAATCCCAGGTGGTGATGGCTTCTTCTTCCGAGGCTCTCACTCTCTCTCTATTTTTGATCCAACTCCTACCCACAGTCTTCTTTGACATTGTTCCAACAGTAACCCTTTTTCTTTTGAGTCCTTTCAACTTCTGTATTTCAAGGACTCCTTCTCTTCCGTAGAACATAATCTGGTCTTTTATTTCTTCAAATACCTCCCTTTAGGTCTGATTCTATTTTTCTCTTCTTTCATTACCAACTTTCTTCCACAAGTATTACTCTACACCCACTGGCTTTATTGCCTCTGCTAATGTTGCAAAGACCAACGTGATTGGAAGTTTAGTCATTTCTAACATCAGAAGAAGGATGCCTGGAGCCAGGGAGATGCAGAGTGGGGCTGGAGGAATGGGCCCTCATTATATGGTGGAAGGACAAATAGAACAAAACAAACCACTTTTGACTCCTCTTTCTACATCATTAACTTATTGCTTTCATGCTCTTCTTCCTATGATTTCTTTTGAAAATCATAGTTGTAAGCACATTATGTTTACAAATCACCTTAAATACTGTTGAAAAGACAGCAGTTTTGGCAAATGTGCTCAGAAGAGCAAGCCTCTCATCTGGAGGCCTAATAAAATTGAGTTGGACACCATCCAGAAAGTGAAAAGACAACACACAGACTGGGAGAAAATATTTGTAAATCATATATTAGAAAGGAACTTGTATCCAGAATGTATAAAGAACTCTTACAACTCAATAACTAAAAAGCAATAAACTAATTAAAAAATGGGCAAAGGATTTGAATAGACATTTGTCTGAAGAAGATACACAAATGGCCAATAAGCATGTGAAAAGAGTGTCAGTCATTAGGGAAATACAAATAAAAATCACACTAAAATATCACTTCATACCCACTAGAATGGCTATGATCAACAAGACATATAATAACATGTTGGTGAGAATGTAGAGAAATTACAACTCTTATACATTGCTGGTGGGAATGTAAAATGATGCAGCCACTTTGGAAAACAGTTTGGCAGTTCCTCAAAATGCTAAACACACGAGTTACCATAAGACCTAGCAACTCCACCACTAGGTATATACCCAAGAGAAATTAAAACATATGTCCACATAAAAACTTGCACACGCATGTTCATGGCAAATAGCCAAACATGTAATAGCCAAAAATGTAAACATAATAGTCAAAACATGTAAACCACCCAAATGTCTATCAACTGATGAATGAATAAACAACATGTGGTATATCCATACTATGGAATATTATTCAGCTATAAAAAGGAATGAAGTACTGATACATGCTACAACACGAATAAACCTTGAAACCATTTTACTAAGTGAAAGGAGCCAGACACAAAACAGCATATGTTGTATGACCCAATTTACCTGAAATCCCAGAATAGGCAAATCTATAGAGAAAGAAATTAGATCAGTGGTTGCCTGGGGCTGGTGTGGGAGGGGAGGATGGTGAATGACTGCTAATGAGTATGAGATTTCTTTTCGGGATGACAAAAATTCTAAAATTAGATTACGGTGGTGGTTGCATAATTCTTGAAGTAAGCTAAAAACCATTGAATTATATACTTGAAAGAGATGAACTATATGGTCTACAAATTGTATTTCAAAAAAGTTGTTAAATAAAAGTTGGCATGAACAATGATGGAAAAGAGGCATTCAAAACTGCTTTCTCTCTTTTAATAAGAGATTGTCCCCAGGCTAAATGGCCCTAACTGAGTCCTTCTGTTTCCTTCTTCTGAATTTTCCCTTGCCTACCTATTTATGTTTCTGTTGAGAAGGTCCAAGTTCTTCCCTTACTTCCATTAGTGAGTTATATAAAATCTACCTAATTTTGGATTTTTTTATTTCCTGATACTGTCAGGAAGGCGTATTAAGACACCATAAGTGGTAATTTATGAGGGGCCTCCAGAATTTTCCACCTCAAATGGCAATGCTTTAGATCATACATTGTCCAAACACAAAGATAAGGGAGTGAAAAAGACAAACTTTCTTGATAGTGATGGTACCTGTGTTGTTACAGGATGTTATACCTGTTTGTTATGGAGTTGGGGCAGAAGTGGAAGATGGGAGAAGTGAGTATGGGCTGAGAATCATCTGTAAAATCTATAAGGAAGCGTCATCTGAGTCAGGCCAGAAGTAGGGCCCAGCTCACTGCCAAAGGGCTGGCAGGCCACCTTAGGCCAGTGATGTAGGCAAAGGGTCTGAGAGTGGGCTGTCTGCTCAGTATTACCCTGCTGCCCCCTTGCCTTGGTGACAGGGAAAAGGGGGTGGGGACTGTTGCGTCCTCACTACACATTCCCTCTATGACCCTTACAGTCTAGCATATGCCCCAACACTGGTCCTGACCTGCTCTTTCAAAGGTCATAAGTGATCTCCTAATTCTGAAATCCAAGGCTTTCTCCAAGCCCTTAATCTCTTTCTTGTGCACTTGACATTACTGACCATTCCCCCATCTCTTGGCTTCTCTGATGCTGTGCTATTCTTCTTCAGATTAGCAAGATCTCTTTCTTGACCTACAAACACAAACACAGCTTGCTTCATAGTACCTTAGGTCATTATTCACTCCAAGGGGCACCTTAAAAAAAAAAAAAACTTGAAACTTCTGAAAGAAGTGAGAAAAGTTGTGAGTTCTGGGGTCAATGATCTTGACCACTGGCAATCGTTTTACTCTGATTTTCTCAATGGTCGTCATTAAATCTTTGATAGTAAGTGGAGGAGATTCTTAAAGAGAATGAGGTTTCCAAAGTGTATCAGTGGCGTCTCCTACCCCAGGTTTTTAAACTATCAGAGAAAGGATATTTTTAATTATTTGATTAAATAGAGAACTTCGTCATCCCTGAGATAAAATAAATATTCCTTTACCTTTCCATCTGTTGTCTCAACAATGATTTTGCCGTCCTCTCCCCTCCCTTTAACCTCAGCCTCAACATAAGCATTCTTGTCATCACAAATCCAGCATTTCTTCTTCCCTATAGAGAAAAAAAAAGGATTATAACTACAATACTTGTACAAAATATATGTTGGACACTTTCACACCGATATATGAGATCTCATTTTTCTGCTAATTCTGCTCGTTGACTTGGAGTCACCAATATAGGACACTGCAAACTCAGATAAAATCATGAAAGGTCATCCTGATGATATACCCATACAGTGACTCTGTAGGAACAAGAAACATTTGAGCAAACAGAGGCTGGGGACCTCATATACCATTTTGCTACAAGAAAGTTACCCGTCTACACCTTACCCACCCCTCCCAACCCAACACTTACCTCCCACTCCCCATCCCAGGTCCCGGCTGCTTACCTGATGCTCTCACTCTTCCCAGCTCCCCTCCAAAACACTTCACTCAGAAAGTTACAACTAAGTGAAAATTTAGATTAGTGGTCATGTCCGTCTTTCAGGGTTTCTTTAGACCTATTTTTAATTTTGGAGTGAAAGCCTGCTAAGAGAATTACATGGTAGAATTGGAGGAGTGAGGATTGAGGAGTGAGACTATGCATTATTTTTGTCATACAGCGTAACTGATTCATATTATTTTGTCTCATATATTATTTTTCTCTCCTCAGCCTCCTCACCCCCAAGTCCCATCCCTAAGCAAAGCAACCCTCCACAAAGCTATTAACCACTAAGAAGTTTCCAGTGAAATGAGCCAGAACTCATGAATACTTAAGGTAGTTTCTCAAGTTCTCTCCCGCCTGAGGCAGATAGCCCGGGAAGATGAATAAGAAATATACCTTTAAAAGAAAATGAGTCTTACCAGGAGCTCACAGAAGTTCCCAGTCACAGCTCACCAGGTAAACAGGGGGAAAGGGAAGAGGAAAGTATTTGGCTGGAAGAGGGAAAATCTGAACCCAGGCTTGTGATACCAGCTCAAGATAAGGTTGACATAAGGGAGGCCATGTTGTAGAAAAGAAATCCTATTGTAACTTTGAATGACCTCTGACAAACTAACCCAGCTGGATATGCACCCTCCAGGAGATCTAACTGCTCTGTAGATTTTATGACCCCTGCTTGTGCATGTACCTCCCAGGTGTGATAAGATGATAACTTTGTTCTTTTGAGTTCCTCAGGAATATGATGACCCCTGAACAGAGAGTCTATGCTGATAGCCATCATCAGTGAAAACTGAAAGATCTCTGTGGCACTCCCAGTCTGTAACACCAGAGTGTCAACGTTCCTAACCTCCTCCTCTGTAACCCACCGGCCTATATAACTGCTGTAAGATTTTGTGTCCCTTTAAGATGTTCTTTGAGACATTAGTCAGCCATCTTTCCTCTTGCTAGCAAGCTGTAATAAATTGCCCTTTCTTTTCCATCATCTTGCCTCTTGACGATTGGCTTTTGTCTTGCAGCGAGCAGATCATGCCCTTTGTGCTGTAACAGCTGGGGGATACACAGAGGAAACCCCCGGCAGGTCACGCCAACTCTGTCACCACCACCACCCTTAACACATGAATCACAAAAACTAAGCAAGCCTCGTTGCTGCAGGACAGGTGGCCCTCACCAGATGCTCACCCACACCAGATGCTCTCCCCAGAGGTGGGCAACAGGACTTGGGGATGGAGTATGTAGGAAGGAGGTGAAGTGGGGCAGCATTCACCCCTTCCTCTACCATGCTGGTCTCTGCAAAGAAAGTGGTTGCTCACTACTTTCTTGACACCACAATCTACGCTGTGCTCCCTTCCTCCTTTCCCTGATTACAACCAATTCACCACTGAAACCGCTGGCAAGAGTTTTGCACTCCTGTCTGACTGATTTTGCATTTGCTTCTCCTTGTCATTTGCATCTTAAATACTGGTTTTGCATTGTACTTACTATTTTGGTCTCTTTTTGCAAAAATGGATTTTGCTTTGTGTTACGTCTATGAAAATAGGCTTGTTTTTGAAAAGCACCCATTTCACATACATTTTGTGTGATAAGGTAAATGCACTGCATTTTAAACCAAATATAATCACTTGAAGGAAACACAGATATCACCTGGCACAGATTTCCCTTTTTTTTTTTTTAGAAAAAGAACCTGAGAAAAGAGATTAAGAGAGTTGTCCATAGTCACATAGCTAATTAGTGGCAGTCATTAGAATAATGACTTTAGAAATTAGATCCCCTACCTCCTAAATCAGAGCCCTTCCTCTGCAGCATGTTTCCTCTGTCTTATATGTTTATATGCTTAGCTTTTTTTCCTCCAATTTTTCTCTCAAGGATTAGGGTCATCACCTATACGATTAGCTCTTTCTGTTATCACCCCTGGAAACAGTGGGAGAGGAGAATTTTCCAATACCCTTACCTATCTGAAGCCCAGTTCCTGACAGGGATGTTTCTGAAGATGAAGTAAATGAACTCAGTCAACTCTTAATTCTTTGCATTCATGAAAAATTGCAGAGATGGAAATGTAGATGGCAATGGATCTGAGTCAGGCCACCTGGATCCTAGTCCTGGCTTTGCTAGTAACAACACATAAAGCAATGGCCTCATGTCCTCTCATCTGTAAAGTTAGGAGGTTTGCCTATATGATTTCACATTTTTAGATGATTAAATGTATTTTCCAATATAAAGGTAAAGTGCTTATTGGAGAAAATTTAAAAACTAGAGAATATATAAAGAAATTTAAAAAAATCACCCATAATTGAACAACTCAGAGATAACCACTGTTATCTATTCTGAGCATTTCTTTCAAGACTTTTTTCTATGATATTGATCAAAATTGCAGTAATACTATATTCAGTTTTGTAATTATTTTTAATAGGTTAAAAATCATTTTCTAATATAAAAATCATTTACATGTTGCTTTGGAATCGTGTTACATCTTTATCTCTAAAAGCCCACTTCCTCCCTGACACCCAGCAATACTAGCTTTCTTTCCCAGGTATCATAATAATGCATTGTGCTTGTTTTTCGCATTTATTGTCTCATTTGGTCCTCATGGAGGAGGGTAGGCAAAGCAAGTACTATTATCCCATTTGACAGATGAGGAAACCAAGGCTCAGAGAGGTGAAGTGATTTGCTCTAATTACACAACTAGAGAGGATCAAGGACAGGGAATTTGAACCCAAGACTACTTGCCAAATACTCTTATCACACCTCTTCCATTTGGCCTGACTTCAAAAAAGCAAACTCCATCGTCTACCAGCCCAGGTGGATGAAAAACTTTTGCTGACTCTCGTCTGTTTGCGGTCAGGGCATTTCTGTGAGAAAGGATTGTTTGGCCAAAAAAATTAATTAAAAATTATGTGGATTGTTATATTTTAAGTAATTATTTACGATGCTGATTCCGCTAAATGTATCATCCAATTATCTCTAATGCTTTGGCCCGACTTTGATTTTCTCCCTGGTACCACTGTGATCTCAGTCCTTCCTTATCTAACTACCTCCGATAAGCTTCTGCATGACCAGTTCTGACCTCAGGGATGGTTCTGTTATTGTATTTGATTTGATGGATTATAATTAGCTACTCTAAAATCCAATCATAGCAGTGAAATCCAATGACTGGAAACTGGGAACTGATCCAGGACTGGTCTATGATGGAAATATAATGACCTACATAACTGGCTTGAATTATAATTGGTCATATTGAAGTTTAATGTTGACTGAAAACTAGAACAACACTCAGTCAGGATTTATGTTGCACAGTTGAATAATTGTGGAATTAAGATATGTAGCCGGCTTGATGCTAGATTACACTGTGAATCTGACTCTAAATCTCCAATGAGCTGAAATTCAGAAGATGGCCATGCAGCCCAGACACATAAAGGAGAGGGAAAATGTAGCATTTATTTAGAGACTTTAACCTAGAACTCAGCCTTTATCTTGAGGGTAAATCCTCATTAACCTATGTCCTTGCCTGAAACTACCAAGAAATTATTAATCAGGGTGAGAAAGTCTACCAATTTTCTTTTGTTTAGTGTCGGCTGAGTGACCCTGAGGATCTAGAAGATACCCAGAGGGCAAAGTTCCAACATTAGGAAATTCTGAAGAGAGCTGGGGACAACTTCTGTTTCTCCTGCCTTCCCAGAGTTCTTCCTTTTTTCTTCCTTACCGTGAACAAAGCCCACCCACATCTGAGTCTCAGTCTTCTCTCTTCAATGGTACTCACTGACACTAAGAGGTTTCTGAAGAAAGCTCTGTCTGGACCGCTCCTGGGTATCTGTGTTAGTGCTTCCTTGAAGAGAAAACCTGTCTTAGGGCAAAGTAGGCAGGGCCTGGGCCTGGGCTGCCTCCCAGCCCTCCTCCTCTTCATTGCAAACTTCCCTCTCTACCCTGGACAACTCTGAGCTCCTCAATTGCTCAGTCAGAGGTTCATAGACACAATTGCACCCCAAGCAAATAAGTTAGGCTCCAGAATTGATGGCTCCTCTCAACCAATCAAATATCTTAGTTGCGACTTAGAAGCAGTAAAATAAAGTGAAGCCAGCAGCCCCCACAAGTCTTACCATCAGAGGCCGTGGCCTGTAGCAGACGCAGCTCAGCCTCGCTTCTTCTGAGGAAAGCTGCAGCCTCTCCAAGCTCTGATAGGTCCATCCTCTAAAGTGAGCCACCCAAACAGGCTTAGGCCTGAAAGTGAGCTGAAATGATTCACTCTGCAGAAGAGAGGTATAGGAAAAAAACAGTGGAAATGAGGCATCAGGCATGAAAATGAGAAACCATTCACTGTAGATAGACTAAAAGGGTTGTCTTCTTTTTAACTAGCTTCACCCCTACTCTCTCCCTGACCATGTCTCAAGTTTATGGCAACATTGAACTCAAGAATGTCTGACTCTAGCAGGGCCGACTTATCCACCAGGCACAGAAGGCACAGTGCCTATGGCCCATGGTGTTTTTAGGGGCCCACAAAAATATTTTAATTTCTTTTAAAATCAAAAGAAAAATATAATATTAATGATATATAATAATGAATCCAGTCTGGTTTATAGTAATTAGTCTTTATCCCAACATAGTTGTCAAATCCGATTTTTAATATTTTTTGTAAAGAAAAGGGCCCACAAAGACGAAAGTGCCCAGAGCCTGTGAGAGTCCTAATGCAGCCCTGAACAACAGAGTCTGACCTTGGCAGGTGGTAGAACAGGCCAGACTGAGAAACATCAAGTTGTGGACACTACGTCCCTTGATGGGAGAGGAAGAAGGGCTTGCAGGTATCTAGGTGCATCCAGGTAGATGGAGCATCGGAGCCAGATTGTGGTGACAAAGGGGAGAAGTTATTCAGACAAATGTCCAGCATTAGAGGGTAAGGGAATAAGAAGGTGAGTATCCTGGCGGAGATGAGTGCCTGGGAGCAGACGGCATACAAAACTACTGGCGGACAGACGTTTAGGAAGCTGGCCTAGGGCAGCAGTGGAGAAACCCCTGCTGGAGCGGGAAGCGCGTGTGTGGGGAAAGGAGTGAGCGGGTGTGGGTGGAGGAGTTCACCAGCTCAAGCAGGGCAAGTTCCAGTCTTGGGGGGACTGTGTTGCTGGGCAAATTATCAGGGTTAAATTCATTGATCAGCCCCATGGTTTACCCCCTCTAGAATGAACTGGAATCCCTTTCTACCTCACACTTGAGTGACATTGAACAAACCTAATAGAGTAATGATTTCACTGCACTTAATCTATTCTTTTCCTTGTAGTGACTTAGGTGGGTCCAGTGAAATACTTCTGGGATCTAAGGAGTGTGGTTTAAAACAAAGACCAGTGGTCCACACTAAGAGTTAGTTTTATCTCTGCCAGAAAAAAGGCATGTGACTTGTAGGAAATCACTTCACCTCTCTAGGTTCAGTTTCCTCCCCTACCCAATACAAGGATTAGTCATAATCTCTAGGGACATTTCTCAGAGTAGAGAGGAGAAGAAAAGATACTCAAGAGAAGCACATGCACAGAAGCCCAGAGATGGGACTGAGGGTGGCGTTTACCAGGAGAAAAAGATAAAACCAACCTTTCTGCAGGTGAGCATTCAGATTTAGGATTAATAATAACAATAATAATAGTAACTATAACGAACATTTGAATAGATAGAATGGAGCAAGATAGAGGAAAGCTCTGCAAGTTAGGCAGAAAAATTTAGAAATAGACTACAGGAAACATCGTAGATGCTGGGTAGGGATATGAGGAAAGCAGTATTTTAGGAAAATGGCTCTGGCAGCATCTCCAGGGTGGATTGGAATGGGCAGAAGCCACAGTCGGGGAGACAAGTCGTGAGCCTGTGTTTGTGAGAGAACTGAACTGTATCCTCCTCCTCTCACTCCACGTGACTTCCTGCTGGCTTGCGCTCTGTAGACAGAAGAGCTCAGGAAGAATATTTTTGATATAGAAGTTATCCATAAATGTGTGTGTGTATGTGTATGCATGTACAAATTTCCTGGAAAGGTACCTAAGAAACGGGTATCTGTCTGGGAAGTAGGAACAGGATGTGGGTGGGAGAGGAGACAGTTCCCTTTCACTTCATGCCATTCTGGTCTGTTCCAATTTGTGGCATGTGCACTCACTTTCATAATTAACAGATTTTTTAAAGTAGTTCTTATTATAACATCCAAGGATAAAAAGATCACATGAAGACACGCACACAGCTGTGTAAATCTCTTTCCTAGTCTGGACCACGTAGCATATTTAAAGGCATACAAGGAACAGTGTGCATAGAGAGCAGCACTGGATGGGAGGAATTTCCATATGCCAGGAGTACAGAGGACCTGGCAACTGTCCAAAGGATCAGAATCCTCTTTCCTCTTTGGTCTCCTGCCTCCACTAACCTAATATCCCTCCTATCCTCAGGGTCCCTTAGTCTCAAGTTGCACACAAGGCTTTAGAACTGTATAGAATAACATACTTGTCACAGCCCAGTCTTATTAACACCTTAAAATAGACAATGAAAGAACCCACACTCTCAAAAGAAGTAAACAAATTGATCTTGCCAGCAAAATAAACAGAGAGTGTATTTTAATCTTGATAGAGAAACATAAAGGACTACAGAATTAAAGGTAGGTCTTTTAGAAGAAGTTAATCTATATATTGAGAGGAAACTAAATTTGAGACTGATATTTTGGCACATTTTTGTCAAAAGATTCTGAGACCTGTTGTAAACTTGTTCCTGCTAGTAAATATATTTATGAGTCAGGAGAGAGATGGGCGCAGGGCTGGAATGCTGGGAGAGGCGAGGAAGGGATAAGACACAGAGTTGTCTGCATATTGTCATGAACACCTCACATCTAGGCACCAGTGCTCCTGTGAACATTAAGGAGCTTGACTTGTCGATTCGTACTGGGATGACTGGGCCCTGGGAGTCACAAATACACTCAGAAGTGTGGTGACTATATTATTTATCATCCAAACCTGGACATATTTTTTCATTCCAGGACACTTTTGAGAGTGAAAGGGGGCGTTCTTAATGATCAAACCTGGGCAACAGACATAATCTGAGCCTGCCTCAAGCAAATAGGGACATATGGACACCCCACTCATAAGGGACTCGATGACTTGAAATGACAACTTATATATCGGTAGTAAGGGTACTTATTTCTGTAACTACAAAGTCCAGATTACTTGTATCCGTTATTCACAGAGTACTTAGACAGTGCTACTGTCCGCAAGTTGGACTTAGAGAGAGGCCGTAGATACCCATGTGTGTTGACATTCAGTTTGTAGTACAGTCAAGTAACTCCTCCTGTTCTCTTCCAGGGATCACTTTCTCAGGTACTGAATGCTGTATAAACCACTACTCTTTTGTTTGCATTGATGAGATACAAGTTCCAGAATTAAACGTATCTCAGTTACCTAGTTAACACGGTAAAGCCAAGGAGTGGGAAGGCCTCGTGTGGAAGGGAGACTGAGATGTGAACTTTTCACCTTGGCCTGGAAAGGATCAAACCTAGCTGCCCTTGAGAGGAAATAAGCTAACGCCTGACACGAGAGAAATGACACCAGCCTGGGAGACCAACCATTCCCGGTGGCTGGGCACTGAAGCATTTCCCAGGACTTGGGACTCTCAATGCTTAAACCTGGAAAGTCCCAGGCAAGCTGGGACAAGTTGATCACCCTACTTATAAGTCTAGAGCATTTAGTCATTTTAAGAATAAAATCTCTAGTTGGAAATTAGCTATTTTTATGCTGGTTATGTTTTCTGTGGTTATCTCTCTCCCTAAGTATTTTGTAAAAAGATTTTTGAAAATGTCCATTTCTTCTCTCTTTCAATATATATTTATTGCCCATCTGTAATTGCCCATGCTAGGCTCGGGGGGATATAATGATGGGACAGTTTTTGCCCTCTAAGAGTAATAGATTGGGACCAGATTGGGTGGGGTGGGGATAGGGGTTCCTTCTGTCTTGACTTATGGCTACTTTAGGCAAATTTGTGGAGAAAACATCTTCACACTCCAGGAAAAGGTAGTGCTGGTCATGTGGCAGAAGTCAGAATGAGGGAGTGCAGGGGGAGCTGTGGAAGCCATGGGGAGAGGGGAGCTTGTGTGAGCTCATCACGCTGAGATAAAACCTTAGACAGGGTTGTTTTTCTTACCTGAGAGGCTTTTTCCTCATGTTATTCTTTCACAGGCTCCTTCACTCCCTCATCATCCTCCACTTGCCACGTCAGTGGAAGGGTTCTCATCCTTGACCCTTGTCGTCCCCCAGCTAGAACCCTGGGAGTCATCTCCAATTTCTCCTTCTCTTTCATGCCCACATTCAGTTGATCACCAGGTTCTACTGATTCTATAATTATCAGATTCTTATCCACTTTTAGAAGACACAGTTTGGAGTGCCTTCGGAGCCTACACACTGCTCTGAAAAGTGCCTGCCTTCATCCACAGGGAAGAACCACAAGCTGCCATGTCTCTAAGGTGACACTGGTGTCCTTGTCCAGCTCATTAGGCCAGGTATGAGTACCTGATCCAATAAGGGACAATCAGGTGTCTTTCCCTGGAACATAGACTTGGGACTTAGATGCTACTCTCAGCCTGGGCTTTTTGCTTGAATGGAATGATGCAAACTTGGGGGCTGAGGTTGGCACTGTAGTGTAGTCACATGGTGCCACATGTATGGTAATCAGCAGAAGCATCAATAGAGAGGGAGTCACAAGGATGTGGAAAAGCAGCAATAGGGGACCAAGGAAAGAAAGAAAGAAAGATTGCTTTTTTATGCTCCAAATAGCTTTCTCAGGTGGTTACAGTACCTCCTGAGACCTAGATTTAATTCCTGCCTTGAGTTTCCATAAGATCTTTCAATTAACCTTCTAATACATTCCCATTGCCCCTTCAACTTTAAATTATCTTGAGTGAGTTTTTGTTTTTGCCATCAAAATATCCTTAACAAAGACATTATGTCCCAGTCTCTGTCCCAACATGGGTTCTTATTTTCTCTCCTAAGATGATATGAGATTGTATACAAATAAAAATCAGCACGGTGTCTGGTGCATAGTAAAATTTCAATCGATGTTAACTACTCATTACTATTCAGAAAGCATTTGTTCAGTCTTTGAATGCCGTGCTACATATGCAGGAAGGTAGCTTTGCTTTCTAAATCGCTTAGTGAATCTGAGATGTGCAAAACCACGATAGAGGACAGTACCTTTTGGAAGTAGAGAGCGACATTCGCAAAGCGGCAGCTGTAACCGGGTAGATGGAGGTGCGACAGCACTATCATTTACTTAGGTGACGCTGTATCCTGGTAGGTCACACTGACTCTAGTCCTCTCACTGCTGGCCACAGAAAATCCATCGAGAAGCAATCTTACCTCTTTCTCAGGGCTAGACAATAAATTTCTGGGGGGAGGGGACACAGAGACTGTCTCCTTTGAAATCCATACCAGCTTGGCATTTTAATGCCTTAACTGTAAGCAGAAACTCAACTGATGCCCATTAAGTAAATTGTTAAAGGAGTTAAATTATTTTCATGTTAGCAACCCCAACAGTTTTTCAAGTTAGTTTCATCATAATTGATTAGATTCACTTGAGTTCTCATCAAGTTAGGTTATTATGTGTGTTTACTTTCAAAGACTTTCACTGCTGGGAAGCCATGATGCAAGTAATAGGAAGAAATATTAATATTCCTCTGAGTAAACAAACACTAAGACTCTCTTGACAAAGTCTCTTCCATTATTAAAATTGGAGACAAAGTGCCTGAAAATGAGAATGGATTTATCCAGATGTCAACAGAGGAGAGAGAGAATTATCAAGCACTTAAATGATTCCAAACAAGCTGGAACATGTGTCTCAAGGCAGTAAGTGAAATACATTTAGTTACAAGGCCCAGTACACACCATAAATCTGGGGAAATGCTGCAAGATGCTCTTAATTAGGGGCACTCCTAGGTAGACAGATGATGCTGATGTCTCTCAAAATTCATGCTGCTGGGATACTCTGTTACGTGATTTAAATCAGCAAGGTTTACTCAGTAGAAAATTGCCAAGCACTTAGTCTTTATGCGTAAATCTACCACGCTTTAACCAGCTCTAATTCCTGCATCTTATTTATTGATATGCAGTTTAGCTTTCTGTAAAAGCAGCGGCTTTAAGCAGGTTCATCTCCTTAAAAGATACTCGTTAAAATGTTGAATTGAATTGAATTACAAATCAAGAGTGTTGCACAAATTATTGATTATTTGAAGCACTCGCTTCAAAGGGTGATTATGGTTACTACTACAGTCTCCTGGCAATACAGCTCACACTCCTGGGTTTGCTCCCGCTCTTCCTGGCCTCTCCCCAGCCCACTGCGATTTGGCTTTTCCTCCCATCACTCCACAGAAACTGTTCTTTCTAATGATCTCCTGAAGACAAACCCTAAGGGTGATTTTTCAGTCTCTAGGCCTACTCCCCCTTTACTCCACTCTAATCCTTCTCCCTGGTTTGGGGATACCTTCCCACTTCTGTTCTCTTTCCCAGTGATCGTTAACTGACCAAAGGCCCATCCCCAGTCAACATTGTGGATATCAGTGACATTTCTCTTCAGCTCCCTCCTTCCACTGGTTCCCCCATCCCAGCTCCTGGCGGCCTTCTATCCTGTCCAGGACCATCTCGTCCAACTCCTTCTAGTCTCCCAATCTCTAATCAAAACTCCGGTTTTCTGCACTTAGCTATTTTCTATTTACCCAGAGAAGAACTTCTGATTAAATTCTGTCAGGCATACATTTTCAAGTGTGCCTTCCTAGGCTCTGTGGGGTAACAAAACAATAAGACCTCAAGAAGTTCCCACTCTAGTTGGGGCTGGGCTACAGAGATGTTTATCAGCTCTTACAATCCAATGTGAAAAATGCTGGAATACAGCCATGTACAGGATGGTACAGGTCATGGAGGTATGACCCTCTCACCTATCATTGTATTTTTAAAATAACAGCTTGCAGTTCAAAAGAAGGAATCTCAAATGTCCCTGAAATGATACCTGTGGAATCAGTACCAATGTTATTTTATAAGAGCAAATCATAGTTACCATTTCTAAGGGTTTATTATATGCCAGGCGCTGGGTTAAGTGCTTTACAACAATAACTCCTTTAACCTCACAGCAGCTCTATGAGGGACGTATATAATAGTCCATGTTATATAGACACTGAGACTTGGAGAGCTAGCAAGTGACATCTCTGGTTTGGAATCCAGACACATGAAAGTCATCCTTGATTCCTATTTCTCCCTTCACCTTCATATCCAATCATTGGCCCAGCTCTGCTGACTCTTTGTCTAAATATCACTCAGAACGATCCACATCTTTCAGTCCCCCTGCCAGCACCCTGATTGATGCCATCACTATTTCTCTCCTAGCTTATTGTTTGACTCTCTTAATTGGTGTCTTGACAGCAGCCAATCCAGAGTGAGGCTGCAAATACAGGAACACAACTGTATTACTATCTTATTTTAAACCTTTCCACATTTTTCCTTAACATAAAGTCTAACACTTTAACAAGACCTACAGAGCTCTCCACCCTCTCGCCTCCTGACATCCTCGCTCAGTCTCCCTTACTCTCTCATCCCCAGGCATGGCCTGGCTGGTGCAATACTAGTAGGCACCAAGAGCAATCTCTGACCTCCGGGTGTTCACACATAATGTGACCTCTGCCTGGAACATTCACCCTGTCCTCCTCTTCTGGCTAATTCTTAATCATCCTTTGGGTCTCCATTAAGCAACATTTCTACAAAAAAGTGTTCTCTAGGTTAGGTCTCTCTTAGACGTGTTCTTAGATCCTTTTACTATTTGTATCACGATAATCTTCATTTTATATAATTATTATTAGTTTAATTGTCCAATTAACTATACATAAGCAATCTTAGGGCAGGGTCTAGGTCTGCCACATTCAGAGTGGAGTCCAGTCCTTTGCACAGAGTAGGGTCTTAAACGCTTAAGGAATGAACCAACAAACAAATTAGACCCATCAGTCTAACTCCTGAATCCCTGCTCCTAAGCATGATGCTGCACTGCCTCCTGGCTGAGCTCCAGCTAAGGAGGGATCACGTCCTTGGTTACATTTAACGGAGATGCAACATGTCCTTATAGGTAACATCATCTCAGTCAAGAAAGCATCACCACTTCATTGTCTAAGTTGGATGACAAATGAAAATCTAGGTCTATGGTCCAAAAGAAGTATGATGAGGATAAAAATTGACTAGTTGTCTGTATCAAGAAAACTGAACTTGCAGAGAAAGACGTAGTAAGTAGTTTTTTTTTAATAAAAATATTTGTTAAGAAATCTGAATTGTATTATCCCAAGACTTTTGAATCCATGGAATTTTAGAACTAATAGTTCTTTAATACCAGCTATTTCAGTGCTCCATGATTTATAAGGGAGCATAAAAAAAAAACAGAAAAATAAATGGTTGGCTAAAGTTCACCTGCCAATGGTGAGTGTAGCCAGGCTGAAAGTATGGACAGTTTTGAGGAGAGTTTAGGAAAAAATACTCATGATAGATCTATGAAGAGAAACTGAAGAAAACTAAGGTTGAGGGTTGTAACTTTGTGCTTCAGAATTGAATGCAAATATAAACTCCCATAAAATACTAGTTAACACCACAGTCAGAGTAAGTATTAGATGGAATGGAATATTGTCATGATCTAGTAAAATATTCCTTAGGATCAGTGACCCATGATCTGCATAATAACTTAACACCTAGTTTAGAATTGGTGGTGCTATTGTTCAGCACAAATGATATGCATTAAATATATTTAGTGCTTCTAAAGAGTGATGTATAATATAAATCCAAGGTATTATTTGTATTATTCTCATTGTTTTTGCATTTTTCTAAATGATATGACCTTAACCCAGGATAATTATATGAGTTTTAACTAAGTACAATTATAATCAAAATCTTCACATGATAGAAATTCAACGATATACTTATCTTAAGTAAAACTGGAATATTAAGTATTCTAGTTCAATTAAATTCAACAAATACTTTTTGAACATCCAATAAGTGCCAAGAACTGGCAAAACACTTGGGAATCGGAATAATTAAGGCATGGCTCTGCTCTCAAGATTTAAGGCTAGTAGGAGATAAGACTTGTCAACAAATCATTTTCAGTATGAACTAAGTGCAATAATGGATATACATTCTCCAAGAGATTATAATGATAATAAAATAAATTGTTGTTAAAATTCTTACCTTAGAACGATTCCATTCTGTAAACACATTGTTTTTTTCTTAAAATATTTCATTTCATATAATGGATAACCCCCAGGGAAAAATATCAATAAATATGGCAAATTGTCTTTCATACCCGTCATTCAATGTGTTGGTGGAAAAGGGAGAGATAAAAACCTACCTTGGAAAGAGCAAAAGAAATGAGCAGACCAGTGTTGAATCAAGACTTTATACACTTTTGTCAAGGTCAATGGTGACAACCTCAGTCAATTTTGCTATTGTTTCTAAAATTGTCTTCTGGTTTTTGAGAAGTTGAACCCATGGATCTGGATTTGGCACCCAAAATGTCTCTGAGGCAAGGGTGTGAGATGCCAGAAAATGATTCAATTTCTATAACCCAAATCCACAAACTAATTTAACTCATTCTCTAAATGCTTGCTGCATAATAGGATTAGACAATATTAATAAGAGAAGCAGCAACATCCCCTTTGGTGGCATCAATTTTGGAGTCTTGGGCTCTAGTGCTCTCTCTCCCAATGATTTTGAACAATTAAGTTAAGGGTCTTGACATTTTCTGCATTGCCAAGAAAATAGTTAATAACAGTTGTCTACTGTTTATTTAGGCCCTTCCAGGAACACTAAGAAAGAACACGTATTAAGGCTTTACTACGTTCTCAGCACTGTTCTACGCACTTTGCATATGTGAATTCATTTAAACTTCATAACTATCCTATCAGATAGGACTTTTGTTATTCCTATTTTACAAGTGAGGAAACAGAGGCAGAGATGAAAAACTAGTAGTTTTTGGAGACAAGATTTGAGCCTAGAATATTGGGCTTCAAAAATCTATTCTTGTAAATATTATAATATATAATCATTAGCTCATAATTCTGATAAAGTTTTTTAATTTCTTCCCCTAAAAAGTGTAACTTTAAAAAGTGTCCTTTCTATTGAAGGAAATTCATTGCTATTTGCTTCTTCCAACAGCCAGTAAATTTTATTTCACTTCAGTTTAGGTGAGGAAAACAGCTAACCAATTGCTACAAAAGGTGAAAGAGCAAGTCAAAGCCCTTTGCTTCAAATCACTTTTCCAGGACTTGAAAGTCTTTTGCAAATTTTGAAAATGTCTCCCTGGAGCAAAAGACTTTCTGGACTATGTTGAAAATAACTTGGGAAGTGATGTAAAAAAAGTGGAACTCTTTTGGGTTATAGGAAATAGCTCATGTAATCAGTTTTCTGTACTGATGGGCCAGTTCTGCATGACTCTTCCCCAAAACCAATTAATTCACCATTTCCCACTGGGGAAAAAGAGAAGAGAGTAGAGAGACATTTATACTGAAGCCTATTACAGCAGTGTTGTGGACAGAAATGGGCTAGTAATAAATGCTGAAGCAAGTACTGCATAATTATAACTAATCAGTTATGCTAAAATGAGCCAATATGGCAGCCTAATTGAGATGATCCTTGGTACTTCTTACAGGAATGCGATTTAATTAGAATGGGTAAACTGACAGTCAGCAGTAACCTCACAGAATCCCAGGCAATATGAGACCAAGCAAGAGAAATATCACCCTGGCTGGCTTGCAGTTTGTAGGAAATGGACATTAACACAGTCCATTTGGCCTTTGGGAGACTGGAAGCCATTTTTCATGTGTGCTTAGGGCTTGAGAAAAAGGGTATGTTGTTGTGTTTGGACTTTTAAAAAAGAATCAATCCAGTTAAAGCAGGCTAAAGAGTTTAACTTGCATTTCAAGGAGCTCTGAGGACTCAAAATGTCCAAATGCAGAGGAAACTAACCAGATTGGGTTTTCAGAGGGGTCTAATTTGGAAAAAGTAAGAGGCAGCTGTTAAAAGTAATAAACCTGTTTCCATTTTGAACAGTCAGGAGGAGAGGCATGTTCCAGTAGACTCTGAGGGCAGGTGGTGGGGAAGAGGAGGTATATGTGGTGGGAGAGAGAGGACATGTTGTGGCTCTGCCTATTAAAAAAAAATTCCAAATAAAGGCAGGATCAGGGAGTTGCTGATGTGGCTTCGTCGGCATTTGGTAGTTGACAAATCTACAGGGCAGATAGGCGTGGCGGCCTGGAGATTCCAATTTGGCCTATGATATCATTATTATAACCCCAGGAATGTGAGGCAGGGTTACTTGTCCTCTGAGTTGACTAGTGAATGGGGGTCAAAACAAGGCCTTAATGTAAAGCGAGTCACATCTTAAAAAAATAAAGCAGGTGAGAGCTAAATTCTGTCAACAGCTGCTATAGTCAAATGGTCAAATCCCAGAGTTAATTGACTGGACAGTAAAATTAAAGTAACTAATCCCAACATAGAAACTCCTTTGAAGATGCACTATATATTGATGACATAAATCGTTCTACTTAAAATGTAGTTGATCAAGTACTCGAATATGCAGAAGCAAGAGTCGAATCTCAAATCCTATAATAATAATAATCGCTAAAGATGAAACGTTTTGCAGCACTACTACAAAGAGGTCACTAAACCATTTGAAAGCCAAGAATTCACATGCTACTGCTTTGAAACACAATTGATAACAAGTTATTATTTTCTGTTCCTAACCCAGATAGAAGGGTCAATATCGTAAAGAAGTTTGTGGTATTTAAATGAGAATGAACTATAAAACAGTATCACAGTATATTTAAAAATGATATGCATTTAAAAATAGTCCTAAAGTGGCTATCTCTGGGTGGTAGGATTATGGATTGTTTAAAAAATTATTTTGCAAATCTATATTTTCTAATCTTCCTATAATAAACATGCATTTTTTTGTGTAATAAAAATTGTCTTAAAATAAGATGGTGGTCACTATTTCTGAGTATAAATTAGGATATTTGGGTATATGTCTGGGTATATGTCTCTATATATACATATATAACACACACCTATACATAAATAATACACATATGTAATTAATTTAACTTATAAATAAGTCAAACGTATACAACTTTTTTTGTTTTTTTGGCTTGCTTTTGTCCTCTGGCCATAACCCATGTCAGATCTTACATTTTCTTACCCTTCCATTCATGTCATCCCTCTTGCTTTAACCCACCCCACACATGCCCCAGGTTAACAAATTAGAATTCATCCTTTCATACTTTCCTTCATGCTTATATGCTCATGTAGATATTCAAACACATCACACATTGCTATGGTTGTTGAACAGAATGGGATCAATTAGATATAGGTCAATATGTCAGTGAAAACCTGCCAAACCAGCTGCTAGACCACTATGTCATCATCTTAATGGCTGTATGATATTCCATGGTGTAGATGTACCATAATTTGTTCTACAATTTCCCTGTTGAAGTTTCTAGGGTTTTTTTTTAACCATTATGAAAAATGTAATCAGCATCCTTGTACATGTGTCATTACTCATAGTTTCATTCTTTGGGAAAGTGTGGAAATGTTAGCAATAGAAATGTTAAATCAGAGAAAATGCATTTAAAATTTTAATAGATATTGCCAGATTCCTTTCAAAATTAATTTCACCAGCCACATATGAGTATGTACTCTTTTTTCTGCGTTACTGACAGTAATTGGCATTCTCATTCTTTTTAATTTTGACAGTCCAATAGGTATAGAGTAATATCTCATTGTAACTTTAATTTCATATCTCTGACTAGTAAACAAGCTGAGCATATTTTCAAATGCTTATCAGTCATTTGGACTGATTCTCATCTGAGTTGTTTATTCTGTCTACTTTGCCTATTTTTCTATGGGGGCATTTGCTTTATTTTTCAGTTTGCAATTGTTCTTTGTACATTTTGTATCCTAATCCTTTGTCTATCTATATTATCAATTTAATTTACCATATCATTTATCTTCTGAATTTATGTTTACAATAGTCTTATTTTTTGATATAGCTAAATATATCTTTTCTTTTTGTAACTAACAATTTTTTTCTAGCTTTGGAGGATTATAAATGGTTATATTTAGTCAGTATTTCTTGGTAGTCCTAGTATTAGTTGCCGAGGGGAACAACACCAATAACAAACTTGCCCTTTGCAAACGGACAAGTTAGGAACAGAAAATTCCAAATAACAATGACTTAAATAAGCTAGAAGTTTATTTCTGTCATGAAGTCTGGAAGGAGTTAATCCAGGGCTTGTATGTATACTCCAGTGTAAGGGATCAGGTTTCTTCTTTTTTGATAATCTACTGTGCACGGCTCCCTTCCCCAGGTCAACTCATGATTCAAAATTCAAAACTTAGACATCCAGCCATTTGGTCCATTTCCAGACCAGAAAAAAGAGGAAGGAAAAAAGAAGGGCCAGGCCCTTTAAAGATTTTTCCCAGAAATTGTCTACCATTTCCATCTATATCACATTAACATCACATTAACATGAACTTTACGCTTACTCGCAAAGGACGCTTACATTTCCCTGGCCACTAGTGAAGAGACTACAAAACAGTCTCTGTTTCAGGTGGCCTTGTGCTCAGCTAAAAATTGGGAATTCCAATACTTGGAGGGTGGGGAAAAGCTCACTACAAGAAAGCTTCAAAACAATGATTAGCAGAGATATTTTGAGACTAATGAATACTTCATACTACTCTTAATAAATAGATAAATAAATGATGAATGAATGAATTAATAAACTCCCTTACAATATTTTTCCAGAGCTCATGTACTTTCCTAACCTCTCTCTTCCAACACTGCCACTCTCCAATCATCATTTTCTTCTATAGCCAGGTGCGCACGTACTTTTAGCAGAAAATTGCCATCAACCAGAAGTGACCCAGCACCACTGCTTAAAGAAGAGACTTTTTTTTCCAATCCATTGCTCGGGTTCATCAATTGCCCAATGCTCTCAACAATCTGGAAACTTCCTTCGTGAACCTGGTAAAAGGATTAAAGAAAGAATCCACAAAAAAGACCCATATTTTCCAGCTAGAAGGGTTAATGCTGCTGGGTGTTTTTAATGAGTGGCTAGACTCAAAGGAGTGACTTCTGTTTAGATGCTCTCATGTCTAGCCTGTTTTTAATAAGATTGCCCATTGCAAAGGAATGTAATAAATGTTATCTTTAAGAAGTAAAGATGGAGGCAAAGCAGATGCCATGGTTTATAATGTGGGTTTGTTATCTGGCTACCTTTTGCACCGAAGAGATAACTTTCTAAATATATTTCACCAATGCTTGCCATATATTGAAAATAATGCAGACTTTCTGAGTAAATCAGGTATCTAATTTTGAAATAAAATATCAGTATTATTAAAGAAATGGTCAGGATGAGGGGCACATGATAGGCAGACAGGTGTCTTTTGATTTTATTCTTTGATCATGTCTAACAATAATAAAAAAAAAAAGAAGAAGAAAGAAAGAAATATCTGGTGCCGATCTGCTCATTTACCATTCCACTATCTTTGAAAACTCCTGGGTCTGTCATTCAGCAGGACGACTTCTTCCTTCATGATTGAAACTGAATTCAAATGCATGAAATGGGCCAATGAAGCTAGACTCTTAGGCAATGATGCTTCGATAAACAAACTCTCCATGCTACACTTTATTAAGTCAATTCGTGCCACCAACAAGCATGTGAAAATTATAAATCATGCAAATCAGAGCTACCTGATTTTGCCGCCGTGAGGCATGTACGTTTACGGAGAGCCTCTGCGAGTCCTCACTAAACTGTCGACGATAAATTTGTCAAGTCTGAAGTTCGTTTTTCCTGTTCTGTTTCCTTTTCCGATCTCCGTTCTCTCACTTGTGAGGTCGATGCTCTCTGATCTTTTTACTCATTTCTAGTCAGTTCAACTCCTAATCTGTTCATTGTGCAGCTGGGCGTCAGGCTCTGTGCCAGTCACGGGGTGACCGTGGGGAATAAAGAGGCCCCTGCCCTCCACAAGGTCATGCTCTGGAGCAAAATTTCTCAGCCCTGTGTTGAGATCCACTACGAATTATTTGAAACAGAACAATAATAATCGTTTTGTTTTGTTTCTGTGAGGAAGATCAGCCCTGAGCTAACATCCATGCCAACCCTCCTCTTTTTTTTTTTGCTGAGGAAGACTGGCCCTGAGCTAACATCTGTGACCATCTTCCTCCACTTTATATGGGACGCCGCCACAGCATGGCTTGACAGGCAGTGCCTCGGTGTGCGCTGGGATCTGAACCCCGGCCGCCAGCAGCGGAGTGCGCACACTTAACCGCTACGCCACGGGGGCCCCCCCGGAACAATAATAATTGTAATGCTTGTGTTTTCCAGTGATTTTTATTTAAAAATTATACATTAGGACAGATTTGTAAATATCGATACATCAACACATATTACTCGCACTCATTCACGTTTCCACCAGTGTTCTCTGATTATCCAGCTCTCCAGTTCTCTCTAGCTGACACCTGTCATAAACTGCTGCCTGTCTGATCTATGCCACAAGCCCTGAGCCTCGATGTTATAAACATTAGTCATACACGTGGCTGAGGAAAGAGGTGAGGACTGATGTTCTGGTGGACTTATCTCAGGCAAAAAGAATTTGAGAACAGAGCAAATGCAAAATTCACTCACATTTATCTGTAACTAACTCACCTTGAAGAGCTCTCAACGATGTTCTCACATTTTAATACTCTTAATTCTAATTGTGGAGCTCAAAAAGTGTTCTGCTAGCTAGTGGTTCTTAAAATTTAGCCCCTATCGGAATCATCTAGAGGGTTTGTTAAAGCACAGTTTGCTGTGTACCACCCCCATAGTTTCTGATTCATTAGGTCTGATGCGGCCTGAGAATCTGCATTTCTAACAGGCTCCCAGGTGATACGATGCTGGGTCTGGGGATCTCAGTTTGAGAACTACTGTGCTAGACTAGAGGAATTTCCTACAATAGTGAGCAAGTGGGGAGATTCTGTTAAGCCACTGGGGCCACTGCATTCTCATTAGACCTGCCTACCCAGCCAGCTCTAAGGACTAGCCTCAATTCCCCTTTCTCTGGTAACTTAGACGCTGGCACACACTAGTACTTCTCCACACTCTGGGAGAGGCAGAGCTTCCTCCTCCAGTGCACCTGCCCCAGCACAGGTCTACCTGGAAACCTTCTACACCACCTCTCACTGCAAAGGACTCTCAGCTGTAGAGTCTATGTTTCATGAGACGATATATGTTATTCTAGACAGCTTTTAATTACATTTTGAAAAATCATCACCAATCCCACCCCCAAGTAATGTCTGGAATGCATTTTTATGACTCGTATTTTGAGTTGACCAGGTCTCAGAACTTCTCAACGTCTATACTAGTCAGGCCAATTTGGGGTTTGACAACTATGTTGCCATAGATAAAAGAGTATCTTGACTTACCAGAAGAGCACTGAGCTTAAGCAGTGGGCTCTGAAGTCAGGCTGCCTGAGTGTGAACTCTGACTCTGCTCTTATTTAACCAGGTGACACTGAACAATTTCTGTATTCTCTCTGTGCCTTGTTTTCTCATCCATATTATGCTACATCATAAGGTTTTCATTTTAAATAAAATAATATCTACAACATTCTTAGAATAGTACCTGGAAAAGAGAAAGTATTCAGTAAATGGCAACAATTATTATTATTATAAAAGAAATGTAATTATATTGGGGAGTATATGAGCAGAATTTATTCAGTTTCTCACTAATTGAGAATGGCTGTATCCTGGCAAGACGAATAGGCAGGCAGAAAGAATAATGAATTTCTTTGGATCTTCTTGGTGAAACAGGTTGAGCTCCCAGACACGCACATTATTGGGGAAAATAGCTGTGTCTTTCTGCACTCAGTCACTGCTGTGGGTTTCAAACAGTATGGTAAGGAATTTTGTCCTTAAAAAGCAATGACCCAGGCCAGCCCTGGTGGCCTAACGGTTAAGTTCTGCGCACCCTGCTTTGGTGGCCTGGGTTCGGTTCCTGGGTGTGGACCTACACCACTCATCTATCAGTGGCCATGCTGTGGTGGCAGCTCACATACAAAAAAAGGAGGAAGATTGGCAGCAGATGTTAGCTCAGGGTGAATCTTTCTCAGCAAAAAAAAAAGCAATGACCCAATTTAGGAGTATGAGCGTATATCTCAATTCAGTTCAAAAGCACTACACTCCCACTGAGTGCAGTAGGAAGATCTAAGTTCCTACAGGACTCTGTGTGCTGGGTACTGTCATCATCTCCTGTTTACAGATGAGGAATTGAGGCTTGGGGAGGAGAAATGACTGCACAAGGTCACAATGCTAATATCCAGCAGAACCAGTACTCAAAGTCAGGTGCTCGGACACCAGAGGCCATGCTCATAACCATTCTGGCTTCTTGACTCTGGGTTGGTCCCAGAGACAACTACTCTCAGTAAATAATTAGGATTCATATAGCTTTGGTGTCAGTGATAATAGAGAAGGTGACATTACATACTCTGCCCCACCAGGTACAGAGAAGAGACCTGGTATAAGGGAAAATTTTAGCACCATGACACTTGGTGTCTGAGAAAAGGGAAGTGAGAAGATGTGTGTTGTTGGATTGGACACAGAGCGCACAGAATAAGTAACAGGGAATGTTTTACCATCTGTCTGGATGTTTTAAAAGCGGGCTGACTACATTCATAATGTCATATCACGATTACTCAGAGATTACATCATAGCCTATTTTTATTCTGTCATTTAGTAATTTGTGTACTACTGATTAAGATTAGCAAGAATAAAACTCTAGGATCCCACTGTCAGGCTATACAGCATTTTGTTAGACAAATTACAAACATAAGTTGAGTGTCCACTTGCTGCCTAGTCTTTGTACTAAGCTTTTTGGAAAAATATAAAAATATCAGACATAGTTCCCATCCTAAAAGAGCATATGATCTTGTTGGTAAGATGAGGTAAACACAATTAAAATGATTATATGAAGTAGGAATGACCAAAATAGAAGATCAGATAAGAAGATGGCAGCCAGGAAGACGATGTTGTGTTGACAGTGTGGGAAAGCTGTGAATAAAGAGACGGAAGCACGTAAGCTGTATTTAGTCACTCTGCTTGCAACAGGACAATCAATTTGAAGTTTAGGCTGAGGGCAGATTGTGGAAGGCTTTGACTGACTGGCTAAGGAGTTTAGATTTTATTCTAGACTTTAAAAATATTCTTTTATGGGCCAAATACATTTTTCAAACAAACTACAATATAAGTCTCTTGAATGAAACTTCTGGTTCCACTAAGATGGAAAAACACGGAATTGATTTACCCTCTCATCTAAAAACAACTAAAAAAATTCACAGAGTATGTGATATAATGGTTTTCTAGTCATTGGTCCATAAGCAACGAAGGGCAATGGACGCTCTAGAGACTGGAAACAAACAAGGTGAACCCCGAGACTGCCTCAGATTACTGCTTGGAGAGTTTCCAGGCCAGGGCACAGGGAGTTTTCAGACCAGGCCTAGCAATCTCCTTGAGTTAAGGAGATGGAGCTGGGAGTCCTAGGGGGACAAATTGGCTGGAGTTCATAGAACAGAGTACAGGAAAGGAGGGAGCTGCTCAGAGAGAGAGAGAGAGAGAGAGAGAGAGAGCTCTGGAGATCTACAGAGGATCTCCTCAAATCCTCAGCTGAGTAATGATCGGTGCATGTGTGTAGGGAAAGGACCACTCAAAAGGATTAGAGGAAAAGTCCTCAGAATTCACCAGAAGTAGTTCCTGTTTCCCCAAGCCAGAGTGGAAAACCTCATACTTCATGGGAAACCAGGAAGAATACTCACAAGAGTTTTACTTCAATAGTGGGGAAAATTAGCCCCAGACTAAGCACTGTGCTGGTTCTTCCTAACAAAGCTAAAAATCTGAATCTAAAGAATCAGTTTCCAAGTAGCTTAATTGCATCCCAGAAAAAGCTCAAAAATATTTACAGGAATACACATATGTCCAGCACCCAACAAGCTAAAATTCACAATGTCTGGCATCCAATTAAAAATTACCAGGCATTCAACAAAGCAGGAAAATACAGTTTAAAATAAGAAAAAGAAAATCAATCAAAACTGACCTAGAAGTGACATGGATGATAGAATTAGTAGATAAGAACATTACAACAGTTACTATAACTGTATTCCAGGTGTTCAAGAAACCAGAAGAAAGATTGAACATGATAAGCAGAGCATGGAATAGTTGCTCTGGTTCAAGAAATGTTAACCCCAAGATGAGCAGAATCACGTGGCTCAGTGAAGCACAGTTGGAGAATTATTGCTATAGTTATAGAAAGCCATTGAAGACTTCTAAGCAAAATTTGACGTGAAAATAGTGGTATTTTAGGAAGATTTAATGGTTAGTGGGATTCAGGATGGAATTGATGGGAAGAGCAGGAGCAAAGATTTTAGGCAGAAGGTAACTGTCATAATACAACAGGGAAATGAGATTCTGGCCTAAAGAATGGCAGTGGGAAGAAAGAGGAAGGAATTTTTTGTGTGTGTTCAATTTACCTTTTGTTACTAAGAGACCCAAGTCTACCTGGCAGTCTGTCCATTTGCAGGGAAGGATTAGTGGGGCTGTCTCTTAGGATAACTTTATAAGTCTGCAGGATAACATTCAAGCCCATTTCAGTAAACTCTTGAAGCTACACTAAGCGTCCTAGAACAATGTAAAAAAAAGCCATTATCTCTGAAATTTCATGAAGACTGGGTGTCTTTTTAGAGATAACAGAATGATTCGTATTGTGTGTGAAAACTAGTATTGTAATGGTGCTTGGTTTTAAGTATAAGCTGATTAATTGATTGGGGTCAAATTCTGTGACAAACCAAGTTATGAAGGAAGAGACATGGATTTAAGTAGAAGAAAGTATATGAGCAAATACACCAAAAAGGAAAGAAGCAACCTAGGAAATGGAAGATCATGAATCAATGGCTAAGAGCAGTGGGTCCAACAGTAATAGAATGCAAGCCACATGTGTAATTTCAAATTTTCTAGTAGTCACACTAAAAAAGGAAACGAGAAACAGGTGAAATTAATTTTATTAATTAAACAGGAAATATATTTTATTTAAATCAATATATCCAAAATATGTAATCAATCTAAAAATTATTAATGATAAATTTTATATTTTTTTATACTAAGATACACACATATTAATCTGCTGTGACTTTCACCCTTATAACACATCTCAGTTTGGACTAGCCACATTTTAAGCACTCAGTAGCCACATGTTACTAGTAGCTATTGTATTCAGCAGTGAAGCCAATGAGCATCAGGAAGCCAGCCTTTCTTTCTTCTCCAATTCTTTTTTCCACCTCTAATCCTTTTGAGCATTTGTTAAGTGCAAGACACTTCCCTTTCCCAGGTAGACTTTAGTATTTCAAAGCACCATGCACAGCTGGACCCATTGAGTAGGAGAAAAAGAGACCCACGACAAGTATTTTTGTGGAAGTGATCTCTAGGTATTGCTTGCAAAAATAAAGGAAGGAATGAGTCAAGCAAGGCTTCAAGGGGTTGTAATTCAGGGTCAAGGTGATAATAAACATGTGTGTAGTGGAAAGAGCGAGGAAAAGAATATAGGCGATTTGGTTCCAGTTTCTACTCTAATTTTGCATCCTTGGAATAATTACCTAACCTCTCCAAGTATCAAGTTTCTAAGCGTAAAAGAACATGCAAAACACTTGGAAAATGTAAAATGATGTAAAAATAAAGTAATAGTATGAATGTTCTCAATTATAGGGCATTTTATTCACAAACACACTTAAGTGAGTCTCAATGGGAAGGAAAGAAGGTATGATGGGACCATCCCAGGGCCTGAGCTACCTTGGGGTAACAGCCAGTCTGCGCTCCAGATGCCAGTACCCTCGGACATCCCCACCCTGCCCGGAGAAGTTAGGCAACTCTCCTAAATTAACAATCTGGTGCCAAGATTTATATTTAGATGTTCTACTTCCCAGTCCTCACCCACTTCTTCCCACTCCTCCACTCTCCTCCCCCAAGAATGTGAACTTGATCTATGGCCAAAAAAACAAAAGGGACTGCATCACAGAGAAGGAATTCGGGGTGCCATGGAAATGAAAAGTTGAAAGGGGAATAATAACTCTGAGATTTGGTGGGGGAGCCCCTCTTTCACCTTAGAATAAGCAATTCAGAGGAGCAGTCAAAAGGAAGGGAACCTCGTCGATGAGATAAATTTATGTTTTGGGTGACTTGTTCTTCCTAGTCTCAAATTACATATCTTTTGTGACTGTACTTCAATTCAATTCAGATACAGTAAAGCAATAAAACATTTTAAAGAGATTTTTTTTTCTTTTTCCTTCTCATGAGTTTTGAGCAGGAGAGGCAAAATGGGCAAGACTAAGTTTGATCCGAAGAGCAGATTGCCCCAGAGAAGGTCCCAAAAGCAGGCAGCAGAAAGAAGTTCAGGCAGAAGTAAGTGATAGGGCTGGCCCCGCGGCTTAGCGGTTAAGTGTGTGTGCTACGCTGCTGGCGGCCCGGGTTCGGATCCCGGGCGCGCACCAACGCACCGCTTCTCTGGCCATGCTGAGGCCGCATCCCACAGACAGCAACTAGAAGGATGTGCAGCTATGACATCCAACTATCTACTGGGGCTTTGGGGGAAAAAATAAATAAATAAAATAAAATAAAAAAAAAGAAGTAAGTGATAGAATTTCAGGGAAGTCTGGCACATAGGGAGGGTTAAGAAAAATAGTACTGAATTTATGTTCAGAGGACCTGATCTCACATCATTGGCGATTATTTACTAGCTCAGAGACTCTGGGCAGTTTATTTTTTGAGCCTTAGATTCTCTGTAATTAAATTAAATGAAAGTACGACCACCATGCTCACCTGATCATTTTTGATGATCAAAGAAGAGAATGAATAAAAAGATAAGAGGGTGGTTTGTCAATGGTAAAGTCCTCCCCAGGTATTGGTTATGATGATCATCTAGGTGGCAGATGCACTTAAACCCTCACAGCACAGGGCAGGCAGTCAGACTATGGGAGAGAATCCGGTCATATTTCTTAGAAGACCTGAGGACTAGGCAGAGCCCCAGTCATGGAGGAATTGGGCTTCTGTACAGGAAACAGGACACACGGGCAGGGCAGGAATCCATTTATTAGGACTTGGTTTTCAGGTAGGATTTAATTAAAAGACCAAAGCCTACGCAATGGAATCTGGACATCCATTAAAGTTGGAACATCAGCAGTTTCCACAAGGTGGAACCACCACCCTGCCTCCCCCCTGCAGGGTTTTTCGTTTTTGTTTTTTTTTCAATTGCGATAACATTGGTTTATAACATTGTATAAATTTCAGGTGTACATCATTATACTTCTATTTCTGCATAGATTACATCATGTTCACCACCCAAATACTAATTACAATCCATCACCACACAAGTGTGCCGAATCATTCCTTTTGCCATCCTCCCTCCCCCATCCCCTCTGGTAACCACCAATCCAATCTCTGTCTCTATGTGTTTGTTTGTTGTTGTTTTTATCTTCTTACTTATGAGTGAGATCATACAGTATTTGACCTTCTCCCTCTGACTTATTTCACTTAGCGTAATACCCTCAATGTCCATCCATGTTGTCACAAATGGCTGGATTTCATCGTTTCTTATGGCTGAGTAGTATTCCATTGTGTATATATACCACATCTTCTTCATCCATTCGTCCCTTGATGGGCACTTAGGTTGCCTCCAAGTCTTGGCTATTGTGAATAACGCTGCAATGAACACAGGGGTGCATGTATCTTCATGCATTGGTGTTTTCAAGTTCTTTGGATAAATACCCAGCAGTGGAATAGCTGGATCATATGGCAGTTCTATCCTTAATTTTTTGAGGAATCTCCATAGTGTTTTCCATAGTGGCTGCACCAGTTTGCACTCCCACCAGCAGTGTGTGAGAGTTCCCTTCTCTCCACATCTTTTTCAACACTTGTTGTTTCCTGTCCTGTTAATTATAGTCATTCTGATGGGTGTGAGGTGATATCTCATTGTAGTTTTGATTTGCATTTCCCTGATAGTTAATGATGTTGAACATCTTTTCATGTGCCTGTTGGCCATCTGTATATCTTCTTTGGCAAAATGTCTGTTACAGGTCTTTTGCCCATTTTTTAATTAGGTTGTTAGTTTTTTTGTTGTTGAGCTGTATGAGTTCTTTATATATTTTGGAGATTAACCCCTTATCAGAAGGTATGGTTTGCAAATATCTTCTCCCAATTGTTAGGTTGTCTTTTCGTTTTGTTGATGGTTTCCTTTGCTGTGCCGAAGCTTTTTAGTTTGATGTAGTCCCATTTGTTTATTTTTTCTCTTGTTTCTCTTGCTCGGTCAGACATGGTGCTTGAAAATATGTTGCTAAGACCGATGCCGAAGAGCGTACTTCCTATATTTTCTTCTAGAAGTTTCATGGTTTCAGGTCTTACATTCAAGTCTTTAATCCATTTGGAGTTAATTTTTGTGTATGGTGTAAGGTAAGGGTCTACTTTCATTTTTTTGCATGTGGTTGTCCAGTTTTCCCAATACCATTTGTTGAAGAGACTTTCCTTTCTCCATTGTATGTTCTTGGCTACTTTGTCAAAAATTAGCTGTCCAAAATACCATGCTGTTTTGGTTACTATAGCTTTGTAGTATATTTTGAAATCAGGGAGTGTGATACCTCCAGCTTGTTCTTTTTTTCACAGGATTCCTTTGGCTATTCCAGTTCTTTGGTTGTTCCATATAAATTTTAGGATTCTTTGTTCCAGTTCTGTGAAATGTGTTGTTGGAACTTTGATAGGGATTGCATTGACTCTACAGATTGCTTTAGGAAGCATGGACATCTTAACTATGTTAATTCTTCCAATCCAAGAGCATGGAATATCTTTCCATTTCTTTGCGTCTTCTTCAATTTCTTTCAGCAGTGTTTTATAGTTTTCAGTGTACAGCTCTTTCACCTCTTTGGTTAAGTTTATTCCTAGGTATTTTATTTTTTTGTTGTTGCAATTATAAATGGGATTGTATTCTTAACTTCTCTTTCTACTGCTTCGTTGTTAGTGTATAGAAATGCAACTGATTTTTGCACGTTGATTTTGTATCCTGCAACTTTACTGTATTCATTTATTACTTCTGGAAGATTTTTGGTGGATTCTTTAGAGTTTTCTATATATAAAATCATGTCATCTGCAAATAGTGACAGTTTCACTTCTTCCTTTCCAATTCGGATCCCTTTTATTTCTTTTTCTTGCCTGATTGCTGTAGCTAGGACTTCCAATACTATGTTAAATAGGAGTGGTGAGAGTGGGCATCCTTGTCTGGTTCCTGTTCTTAGAGGTATAGCTTTCAGTTTTTCACCATTGAGGATGATATTAGTTGTGGGTTTGTCATATATGGCCTTTATTATGTTGAGGTACTTTCCTTCTATACCCATTTTATTCAGTGTTTTTGTCATAAATGGATGCTGTGTCTTGTCAAATGTTTTCTCTGCATCTATTGAGATGATCATGTGATTTTTATTCTTCATTTTATTAATGTGGTGTATCACATTGATTGATTTGCAGATGTTGAACCATCCCTGCATACCTGGAATAAATCCCACTTGATCATGGTGTATAATCTTTTTAATGTATTGTTGTATGCAATTTGCTAGTTTTTATTTGAGGATTTTTGCATTGATGTTCATCAGTGATATTGGCCTGTAATTTTCCTTCTTTGTGTTGTCCTTGTCTGGTTTTGGTATCAGAGTAGTGTTGGCTTTGTAGAATGAATTAGGGAGCTTCCCCTCCTCTTCAATATTTTTGGAAGAGTTTGAGAAGGATAGATAATAAGTCTTCTTTGATTGTTTGGTAGAATTCACCAGGGAAGCTCTCTGGTCCTAGACTTTTATTTTTGGGGAGGTTTTTGATTACTGTTTCGATCTCCTTACTGGTGATTGGCCTATTCAAATTCACTATTTCTTCTTGATTCAGTTTTGGAAGGTTGTATGATCCTAAGAATTTATCCATTTCTTCTAGATTATCCAATTGTTGGCATACAGCTTTTCATAGTATTCTTTTATAATCTTTTGTATTTCTGAGGTGTCCATTGTAATTCCTCTTTTATTTCTGATTTTACTTATTTGAACCTGCTTTCTTTTTTTCTTGGTGAGCCTAGCTAAGGATTTGTCAATTTTTTTTATCATTTCAAAGAACCAGCTCTTGGTTTTATTAATTTTTCTATGTTTTTTTAGTCTCTATTTCTTTTATTTCTGCTCTGATTTTTACTATTTCCCTTCTTCTACTGATTTCAGGCTTTGATTGTTTTTCTTCTTCCAGTTCCTTTAGGTGCATTGTTAGATTCTTCATCTGAGATTTTTCTTGTTTGTTGAGATAGGCCTGCATTGCTATAAACTTCCCTCTTAGAACTGCTTTTGCTGTATCCCATAAATTCTGGCATGTTGTATTTTCATTTTCATTTGTCTCCAGGTATTTTTTGATTTCTCCATTGACCCAATCATCGTTCAGTAGCATTTTGTTTAATCTCCACATATTTATGGCTTTTCTGATTTTCTTCCTATAGTTGATATCTAGTTCATACCATTGTGGTCAGAAAAGATGCTTGGTATTATTTCAATCTTCTTAAATTTATGGAGACTTGTTTTGTGGCCTAATATGTGATCAATCCTGGAGAATGTTCCATGTGCATTTGAAAAGAAAGTACATTCTGTGGTTTTGGATGGAATGTTCTGTATGTATCTACTAGGTCCATCTGTTTTTGTGTTGTTTAAGGCAATCTTTCCTTATTGATCTTCTGTTTGGATGATCTATCCATTAGTGTAAGTGGAGTATTAAAGTCCCCTACTATTAATGTGTTACTGTGTATTTCTCCTTTTATGTCTGTTAATAATTGCTTTATATATTTAGGTGCTCCTACGTTGGGTGCATAGATATTTACAAGTGTTATATCCCCGTTGGATTGTTCCTTTGATCACTATGTAGTGCCCATCTTTGTCTCTTGTTACAGTTTTTGTTTTAAAGTCTATTTTGTCTGATATGAGTATTGCTACCCAAGCTTTCTTTTCACTGCCATTTGCATGGAGTATCTTTTTCCATCCCTTCACTTTCAGTTTGTGAGTGTCTTTAGGTCTGAAGTGTGTCTCTCGTATGCAGCATATATATGGGTCTTGTTTTTTTTTTATCCAATCAGCCACCCTATGCCTTTTAATTGGAGCATTTAGTCCAGGGATGTTTAAAGTAGCTATTGATAAATATGTACTTACGGCCATTTTTTAGCTTTTTTTTCTCGGTGTTTTAGTAGTTCTCTGTTCCTTTCTTCTTTTGGTCTCCTCCCTTGTGGTCTGATGGCTTTCTTTAGTATTATGTTTGGGTTCCTTTCTCTTAGTTTTTTTTGTATTTATTATAGCTTTCTGATTTGTGATTACCATGGGGTTCATATATAGCAACCGACGTATACAGCAATCTATATTAAGTTGATGGTCTCTTTAGTTTGACCTCTATCTGAAAGCTCTACTCTTTAACTCCCCTCCTCCCACATTTTATGTTTTTGATATCATATCCAACCTCTTTTTTGTGTTTGTATCTATTATCCTCTTATCATGGAAATAGATAATTATTCCTATTTGTGGTCTTCTCTTTCCCCCTTATATAAGTCCCTTTAGCATTTCTTGTAGGACTGGTTTCTTGGTGACAAACTCCTTTAATTTTTGCATGTCTTGGAAACTCTTTATCTCTCCTTCCATTTGCAGTGTTTTTTAAATGACTCCTGATCAAAGGCAGGACTGACCTCAGACTGTTGGGTGGGGCTGAATCTGTAACCAAGGGCCCACTAGGACCCGTTCAAACTGACTCCATCTTATCAACAGAAGGTTAAAGTTATTATTTGGGGGCAAGCTAAAAAATGCAAGTTACATAGCCAGAGGATGCACAGAGGAGAAAATCTTGATCTGAAATAACACCTGGAACCAAAGATTCTCCCTGCCACAGAACCAAAAGAACCAGGACATGACTGGAACTTGAAAGTCAGACTCTTATCAGAAGTGAGGGGTCTGTTGTCTAGAAAAGTTTAAACCCTAAAACCATAAAAGTTTAAAGCCTTTCAATCAAAACCTGCCCTGCCAGTGCTTCCACATAACAGCCTGTTCCCCCTAACTTCTTAAATTTTGCCCCATGCCCTGGATTGGGGAGATAGATTTGAGAGCTTTGGCTCCTGTCTCCTTGATGGTCGACCTCACAATAAAGCCTTCTCTTTTCTCAAAAGCTGGTGGTGTACTAATAGCCTTTTTATGCACATCGGGCAGAGAATCCCCTTTTTGTGTGGTAACTAATCTACAGATGGAGAGACATCATGCATTCCTAGATTTGGTGGTAAAGAGAGATTCTAGAAGTCGATCTTTACTGTAAGCATTTTTTTAAAAACTTACTCTGAACAAGACAGACTTGTAAATTTGAAGAGATTTTTGAAAGATTCCTGCTTTCTATTCATGGGTCACTTCTTGTTATTAACCCAAGGAGTCCTGTGAAATACGTGATCCTTCTCTAGCTGCTGCACAAATGATCACACTGCTCGGGAACAGAACACTAATGAGACGCCTAGGTTCTTTAGGAATGCTGAATGCTAGTAATCATCAAAGCATGCATCGGGAAACTCCAATTGCATGTGATGATAAAACACGATGTCAGCCACATTAATTCATTTATCTTGGAAATAGAAAATTATACCAGTCTATTTGATAATACATTATCTTCCAACAGGTTTATCCTTAGAAGGATGCCTGATAAACACTCTATCAAGCTAATGACATCCAAAACTAAATTAAAATCATTTGGTCTTCCATTAGTTCAAAAAAAGTGAAGCATTCAATTACTCTTAAACTGGAAACTGGTGTAATTTTCTCTCTTAGTTTTTATCAAAAAGTCACGTGGTAACACATACTGTTTACTAATTGTCCTCTTTACAAATTGTTTCTAAAATTTAAAGAGATTGGTATAAGCAATCATTAAACCAAGGTGAGAAGACAACATCACTATTTTCTTTTCAAGAAGGCAACTTTTGATGATGTCTTTCTGGCATTTCAGTCACTTCAGCTTTCTTGCTTTATCAAAATTTAACATAAAATGGCTCCTCACAGCATCTGACATCGACTGGGGTCTATTACCTCAAAATAGACTCGGAAGAAGACAGCAAACATTGATATTGTAAAACAGCAAATTTCAAAGTGTCATCCCCAGATCAGTGCTATTAATATTACCTGGGAACATGTTAGAAATGCAAATTCTTAGACCCATCCCAGACTCACTGAATCAGAAACTGAGGATGGGTCTCCTGGATCCCAGCAATCTGCATTTTAACAAGCTATCCAAGTGATTTTGATGTACACTCAGAAATCCAAGAACCATTGTCTAAGGTACTAACAACGTGAAAGCCTAGTAAAAAGGTAATGAATTTTTTTGTTTTTTGTAACTAAGGTAAGCATGTTGAGAAAAAATATTAACAGTTCAGACTTATTAGATAGCCTTATATTTAATAAGACAGACAGGCAAAAAACATCCAAATCTGACATAAGTATCTGCTAGCCAAGACTTCCCCCTCCCTACTCAAAATAATTGGTTAGGGTTATTTATATGCATGACATTCCCTTTGTTGTTTTTGTTGCCTCAACAAATAGCATTAGTAGACACTTGCATGTGCAAGACAGGAAGAAGGAGGGAAAGGATTGGTGACACATGTGTCTATCCCCTTTTATTAGAAAAATAGAAGCTTTTCAAGAGTACTCCACTGAGCAGATTTCTACAGCTCACTGGATAGAACCATGGCTCAGGACAGCCCCTAGCATCAATGGATGATGGGAAGGCAAGTATAGAATTTTGCTTTCCCACACTGTAGTTTATAGTTCTTTAAGAAAGAACTCAGCCAGGCAAGGACAGGTTGACACAGGTGATGGGTCACACTGTCTACAGAACTATAAATAGGAGATGTCAGTCCAGGTAGCCATAACTAAAGTAAGCATTTACAAGGAGCATCTTTAAGCTAGGAGCGACACAAGGGCAAGTGAAGTGTGTCAAGGTGGAACTCCAAGACCCATGTCCCCAAATTTCCAATAAGGGGCCTTCCCCTACACCTGAAGAAGGCACCATATTAGAATGTACACTTGAGGGGTTCCTCAGGAATCATCACCTGCTCCTCCTGGGAGGAGGGACTTATCTGCCTGGGGAAACTTGGGAGAGACTGACACCCATGACTACGTCATCCTGGAGGCAGGTTACCGTTTAGAAACAGCGCAGATCCATCTCTCTTTCTCTTGGACCCGTCTGTCCCTAAGTGAAGCATATTCTCCTCAGTTATTCTCCCTTGTGGTAAATACACCTGACAGCCCTCCTCAGAGTAAGGAGACATCTACTGTTTTCTCCTTGATGACTGAATGGGAAAATTTAAATTGGGATAAGAAGGAGGCTGGCTTGCCAATTTCTGAAATTCAGCTTTTCCATTTAGCTAAATCTGTATTTTGACTCCTGCCTGGCGTTTTTGTTTGTTCTTAATTAAATACAACCCAGAGAGAAGGGAGGGTGCACAACAGCTCCTCCAAACCTCTAACAAAGAGAGTAAAATCAGAGGGAGACATTTCTCTGCAATCTACAACCTATGTGGAATACATGAATAATATCTAACAAAATAAAATTAAAATGTCAGAGGGATCACAAATAATTTCTGGAGGTAGAAAGGCATATGAGTGTAATAGTCAGGGTTCCATCAGGAAAGCAGAACCATTATGAGTACCATGGGATAAGGGATGGATTATAGGAACAAGTGGAACAGTGTGGAAGAAGGTGGTCCTCCCCAAAGAGGAGGCTGGAGGATTAGAGGCTAGCTACTCGCCAACATCCTGAAGCACTGAAGGAAGTGGGGAGCTTGAAAATATGGGCAGCTGCCAGAGGAAGACTGTGCGGGAAAGCTGGTGATCTACAGAAAGCTGCTGCCCCATGTCTGGCGACGAGCCTGAGGTCTGTGGGTCAGGACTGGCAGGCGGGGGAACAGCTGCACTCAGAGCAGGAGAGAGTGAAGATGACCCAGAATCCCCTGGTTTCTCTGCATCTTTCTCTCACCACACTTAACCATGGTAACCTTCGGAAAGTAATGACGGCTGCTTTGTTTCTGCCTTCCAAATCTTCTGCAGTTTCTCTCTTGACTAACTCTAGTCCCAAGCCTTAAAAAGGGGTTCTGGGATACATAGTTCCAGCCGTACTGACTTCCTCATAAAGACAATAGCAAAATCATGCTTCCCTTAAAATGACTCATCTCTCCCTGTACAACCAAAACATACCTCTCTCCAGAGGACGCACAATTCCATGTCACCTCAGTCACGGGTGATGTCCATTCCTCTTTGGGCTGAATCACTCTACCCCTTTGATATCCTGTAACCTAAATGCCAGGCTATCTTAACACATCTGATAGATAACAGAGGAATGGAAGATGGGAGAAAAACAAAGAAAAAGAACTGAAATTGAAAGAAAATAATACATACACTCATTTCTAAGTTGTGATGAAATACTCGTCACTACTAGAGTCCTTGTTTTTGTAAATGCACATGTGGTCATTGCTGGTATTTCTAACTTCCTTCTAGCCACTACTCATTCCACATCCCCTTGCCTTTAGTGAACCTTCAGCTCGTCAGTTTGTTGCCTGCTGGAGTGATGCAAACTCTTTCCTAAAAGGTCTGGGTCATTAGCAGTTAACGTAGTTTTCCATTAACTTTTATCATCGACATAGCACTGAGAAGCACCCCAGAGGCTCTCCTGTGTTCCAGACATGTCCTCCCTGCCTCCACTGTGTCTTGTGCACGATCATTCATCTCAGCCAGTAGAGTACCCTTTCTTTTCTTGATGGTTCATTGGCATTAGAAGCTCTAAGTTGCCAGGTGCCAGTCTCAACTCTCAGTTTAATAGAACATTTGTGTATCCCTTGGGGAAAGAATTTTACTCTGAGAACCAGAAACTCAAATCCAACTAAGTTTGCAGGAACAGGAAGCTCAAATTCTGCTGGATCAATGGGAAAAGAGGAGCCTATGCTACTTATATCCCTTGCATAGAAAGCAATTGATAAAAATTTTAAATTCTTTTAAACAAAAAATAGAAACTCTTTAATCTCATAAAGCATTTCTAAAAAACACTTAGACCAATCATACTTAATGGTGAAATGTTAACATCATATTCTTCAAGATTGGGAAGGAGATAAAAATTTCCATTCAATGTAACATTTTATTGGAGGTCTTAAAAGGAAAGTGACAATAAAGTGACAAAGAGAAATGAAAAATATAAAGGCTGGAAAGAAAGAAAACTGTCCTTTTTTTGTGGACAATATGTGTATATAAAAATTCAAGAGTAAATTATACTCTTTTTAAATAAATTTAGATAAATTATGAGTTCAGCAAGTTCGCTGAATACAAGGTTAAAATACAAAAATCAACTGTGTTTTAATATAACAGGTACGAATTTAGAAAATGAAATTTTAAAAAAGATCTCATAATGTTGAATGAAAGAAGAAAGATACAAATAAATACACACTTGGTGACTCTATTTATAACGTTTAAAATAGGTAAAACTAAACTGTAGTGTTAGCACTATAGTTCTTACTTTTGAGGAGGAGGGGAGGATAGAGATTGAAAAGGGGCATGAGGTGGACTTTCAACTTGGGTAGTGCTTCACTGGTGTTTTGCTTTTTTATATATCTTGGAATAACATGTAATGTTTTGTGCACTTTTCTACATGTGTATATTCTTCACAATTAAAATTTTTAAAAATAAAGTGAGAAATTACATACTAATAAAAAGAAAAATGATAGAAGTAATAAATACATTCAGGGGCTGGTTCTTTGAAATATATTAATAGATAAACTTCTGGTTTATCCAAAGCAGAATAAACAGTGAAGAGACCAAATATATAACACAGGAAAAGATAACTGGGTTATAATTACAGATGTAGAGTAAATTCAAAGTATATCAGGATACTTCTTTGTTCAAATATATGTAAAACAATTGAAGACCTGGAATTAAAATAAATATTTTTAAGGAAAATACAAATTATTTAAACAACTCAGAATAAAGAGAAAAAAATCTGAACAAACCAATTAACATAGAAGCAATATAGAAAGCCATCATGGCACTAACCCCTTCCCCTCCAAAAAAAAAGGCATCACACCTAGATGGTTTTACAGGTCAATTCTACTAAACCTTTAAGGAACATGAAACTCCTATTCTGCTTAAATTATACAGGAGCATAAAAAAATAAGTGAAACATTCTTAAAATTCTTTTATTAAGCTAGAATAATGACACCAAATCCTGACAAAGACTGCACACACAAACACAAACTACAAACCATCTCACTTACGACTGTCATTGCAAAAATTCTAAAAAAAATGCTACCAAACAGAATTCATTAACACATTCAAACTTTTCCACGATTAAGTATCTCAGAAATTTAGGGATCATTAAAATTAAGGAAGATATTAATATATTTTATCACACGTGGACCAAATATTTCGCATTCTTCTCCAGGGCGCGTGGCAGGACTTCTCCTCCCTCTCTTCTTGCAGTGCCCGCGGCTGAGTGATCTCCACTGGTCAGGAAAGGGAGAGCCAGGGGGATGTGCGTCACTTCCAGGCGGAAAGTTTAAAACACAGTGGCCAACTGGCCGTGCTCCCTTTCCATCCACAATGGCAACCCGCAATGCTCCAGATGACGGCTGCTCCAGGAGCCCGGGGCCGGGGGTGAGGAAGACATGGATGCTTCCGACGTATAGCGCGAGCAAAAAATAAACTATGTTGTTTCAAGCTACTGAGAATTTGAGGTTATTGACTACAGCAGCACAAAATAGCTTATAATGACTGAAATATATTAATAAATAAAAAGAGAAGTCACATTATCTTTCATAGAAAAAACTATAAAATTTCATATCCATTTTGATACAAACTATTTCTCAGTTTTAATAAAAATTCTTAATGAAATAGAAATGCTTAACTAACACATTAAAACACATATATCTTAACTCAAAAGTTAGCCTCACGCTTAAGAGGAAAATACTAGAGGTATTTCCATTAAAGCCAGGAATGAATAAAGAAGTTTTTTATCACCATATTTTTAAAAAATTGATGTGGATAAGACAAAGAAATATATGATTTAAAACTTGGAAATGAGGATGTAAAATTTTTCTTACTTATAGATGATATAAATGGTTTATTTATAGTAGTTCTTTAGGTGATTCTCTTGGATTCTTTCAGGTAAATTCAGTAATGGTTTGGGTATAAAATATAAAACTGCTTATAGAAATCAATAGCCTTCACGCATATATATTTTTTTAATCAGAAAATATAATGGATAAGAAGATGACAAAAAAAGCTAAAATCTAACAATATACAAAAACTACAAACAATTACTGAAGATCATAAAAATCTTGAACCCACGCAAAGGCATACATGTTTTAGAAAAGATAATTTAATATTATAGAGATGTCAAGTCTCTCTAATCTATAAATCTAACATTATCCAAATAAAAGTGTCAACCATTTTTTAATTAGACAAGATGATTCTAAAATAATATGGAACAAATAAATGAACAAGTATACTCAGAAAAATTCTCAAAAAATGAGGAGAAATCAGTTCTATAAAATATTAAGACATTATCAAGCTGCAATAACAAAAATTAGGAAAGATAAATTCAAAATGAAAAAAGTTCTTCATTGAAAAAATACACCATAAACAAAGTCAAAAGTCAGTCGACTAACAAAAAAATATTTTCAATTTTTATCATAGGTTTCGGAACATTTACTTACTAAATATTGCTTGCAATCCAAAAAAAAGGATAACCCAAGAGAAAAATTGGGAAGGGATTAAATAGTTCACAGAAAAGGAAGCACAAAAAAGTAATTTTTACATGTATGGCAACCATGGCAAGTTTAACCCTATTATGGTTGATAAAGTTTGATTACAATAAAATGAGGATGTGGGGAAATAAACATTGCTGGCAGGATATTTTAAAATGCAAGTACATTTGGACCAAGTAATTCTATTTCAAATGACATCTGTGTAAGGACAGTAGTCTTCATTATAGCAAAAGATAAAAAATAATTTTTCATTAATGTGAGTTGAATAAACGATGGCATATCTAACCGTGGAATATGATGAAACTGTCAAACGATCAAGAAGCTTACCATTTGTACTGATACCCAGGAACGCTTTGCTAGATATCATGCGATGAGAACAATATGTACAGAATGTTTTCATTTCAACCCACCAAAAACGTATATATGCATATATATGTTTGTATGTATTGCGTATCTCTTTAAGGCTACATAAAGAAACTGGTAACAAGTCAATGATTCTGTGGAGGGAAACTAGATGGCTAAAAGAGGGGTAAAAGAATAACTGTCACCATGTATGTTTTTTTCTTTTTTACATTTAAAAAAAAATAGACAATTTTTTTAGTATAGTTTTAGATTGAGAGACTAATTAAGCAGCTAGAGTTCCATATACACACCTCATCCCCTAACACCCCTATTATTTACACCTTGAATTAGTATGGTATATTTATTACAATTAACACACCAATATTGATACATTAACCACAGTCCACAGTTTACATTAAGGTTCACTCTCTGTTGCAGAGTCCCATGGATTTTGACAAATGAATGTCACATACCCACCATTACAGAATCACATGAAATAGTTTCATTGTCCTAAAAATCCCCTTATGTTCCACCTATTTATTCGTCCTCCCTGCTATCCTCTTCCCTACCTCCGGCAACCACTGTTTTCACTGTTGTAGTTTTGACTTTCCCAGGTCATATAATTGGAATCATACAGTATGTAGACTTCTCAGACTGGCTTCCTTCACTTAGCAATATGCATTTAAGTTTCCTCCATGTCTTTTCATGGCTTGATAGCTCATTTCTTCTTATTGCTGAACAATATTCCATTGTATGGATGTAACAGTTTACCTATTAAATCACACTTGGTTGTGGTTTATAATTCTTTTTCTTTTCTTTTTTTCTTGTGAGAAAGATTGGCCCTGAGCTAACATCCATGCCCATCTTCCTCTACTTTTCATGGGATGCTGCCACAGCATGGCTTGATAAGCAGTGTGTAGGTCTGCGCCCGGGATCCGAACATGCAAACCCTGGGCCTCCTAAGCAGAGCATGCGAACTTGACCACTACACCACTGGGCTGGCCCCATAATTCTTCTTATACACTGTTGGATTCAATTTGCTAATTTTTGTTGAGGATTTTTGTGCCTATGTTCATGAGATATTGGTTAATATTGGATAATGTCTGTCTGGTTTGGGTAATAGGGTAATGGTTGCCTCATAGAATGATAGGAAGCGATTACTCTGCTTCTATTTTCTGGAAGAGATTGTGGAGAATTTGTATCATTTCTCTTAAATGTTTGGTAGAATTCACCAGTGAAACCATCTTGGCCTGATGCTTTCTGTTTTGGAAAGTTAGTGATCATTGATCTAATTTAATAGAAATAGTCCTTTCAGATTATCCATTTCTCCTTGTGAATTTTAGTAGCTTGTGTCTTTCAAGAAATTGGTCCATTTTATCTCAAAGTTATCGAATTTGTGGGCATAGAGATGTTCATAATGTTCCTTTATTATCCTTCTCATATTCATGGGATCAATAGTGATGACCACTCTTTCATTTAGTGGGCCTGCACCTCTGGGCTGTAACCTTTACAAGTGCTTCTTACCTTTTTTTTCTCCCTTAGGTGAGACTTCAAGGCTAGATGAGACTGCAGTTGGGTAATTTCCCTTCCCTGAGGTCTGATAAGGCTCCAGAGTTTTTCCCCTTCTGGGTAAGCCTCTGTTACAGAGAATGCTCTGGGCTTATTTTAAAAGGGTTACTTTTTCCTCTCCCCCTGGCCAAACACGAGGGGAATTTTCTCTGATCTTCACTATGGAACCTGGTGAGGCTCCCAGAGGTAAAACTTAGGAAAGTGTACAAGATCAGGGGCTCCCAGGAGTTTATAACTCTCAAGCTAGCTCACACAGCCTCTAGCGATTTGTCAAAGTTCAAGTGTTCCTACCACGCTTGTACTCCAGGTAAGTTGATCTATATTGTTTACATTCATCCACCTCTCCAGTTTTCGAGGTGGTGTTTAGTCCTGTGACCTCAATTCTCTGAAGGATCTAAGAAAAGTCATTGATTTTTCAGTTTGTTCAGCTTTTTACTTGTTGTGAAGGTGGGAGAGACAACTTCCAAGCTCTTTACATGTTGGAGCAGAAACTGGAAGTTCACGTATCTTTTCTTCAGGTTTGAATTTTGCACCATGTGCTTATATAATCTATTCCTTATCCCCCATTCCCTTCCCCAAATAGAGACTCTCACTTATAGTTTTTAAAATTAAGGTGATACTACTGCCCACCACATGGGACAGATCCAAAAGGGACATAAACACATTTGATTAATATGCAATCACTGAACTAACCTTAAAAAGAAACACAGCACCTGTAAATATCAGCAGAATGATCAGAAGTTAAATACCCACCCAAGCATCAGAGCAAATGAGACATTTTACTACTTGGATCAATCCACAACATCAATAACTCGAGTCTCTTATTCAGATTAGTAGCTCAGAGAGAGCAGCAATTCAAGTCATAGCTTCAATTAGTCTAATCTCAAGGGTATTTGCAGGAAATGCCACTCAGACTAAACCGTTCAGGGTGACCTTGCTTACTCGCTTAAAGTATTTTTATTACACAGCCAGCCTCAAACATCTATTACCATATTATCTCTCTTCTTGATTCTATGCAAATTTCCAATATTCTTGTAACCTTTCCTTGATATTACAACTAAATGCTTATATTATTTCTGTAAACACAACGCATAAATCTTTACTTTGAGATACATGGCCCTAAACATTTCTGGACTTTTTAAAAGAGGCTAATACGAAATGACATTTCTAAATAGAAACATTAACATAGAATAGGAAAACTAATTTATATTAAGTGGAAAATAAATGAGGCTATTACAAATATGTAATATTTGTTAAGCAGTCAAGTACCTATTTAAGGCTTGTTTGCTCTTAGTGTCCACAAATCTGTCGAAAGAGCTAGGAATAGAACAGGATCAAAGTCCTAGACATGATGTTTTGTTATTAAAATTTGGCAAACTTTTCTCAACTGTGCTTTTTCCTCATAATCTCTTCCAGGAAACTAAAGAAATAACCACGTACAACTTCATAATGAATTCTGTAGGTACATTCATCAGTTGGAAAGGCTATGACACTCAAGAGAAGGCTGATTTAAAGTACGAAAAATGCTTCTTTCAAAATGTTTACTTAATACGGCTTAGAACGGCTACTTAACAGAAATAAATTAAGTAGGAGAGCAACCTAGACTAGCTTGAGTCAATGCAACTGTCACCCCAGTTGTAGACAAGAACACTTTGAAGACTTAACTCCTAGCACTAACCTCTCCACCCTATGCCACTCTTGAAAATGTTAATTTTACTTTCTACAATGAAACCTTGGGCACAGGTTTGATGAGGGGAAATAAGAAACCAAAGACAAAAGAAAGAAAGGTTTCTATTTCATTCCCCTTCCAAAAGGGAGATAGAGACTTACTGAAAAACTATGAAAAGCCATTTCATTTTTTATTTGCATTTTTAAAAAAATATTAACAATACTGTAAGGTATGTATTATCCTCATTTTACAGATGAAACTTTCCTTAGGTAGAGCCAGAAATTAAATTTAGATGTAGTTACAAAACTCATTTTTTTTTTTGCTGAGGAAGATTCGCCCTGAACTAACATCTGTGCTCATCTTCCTCTATTTTGTATCTGGGTCGCCACCAGATCATAGCTGACGAGTGGTGTAAGTCTGCGCCCAGGATCCAAACCTGCAAACTCGGGCTGCCAAAGGAGAGAGCTAACTAACCACTCTGCCACAGGGCCAGCCCCCAAAACTCATGTTTTAAAACATGGTTTTAAAAAGTTAAAGTAACATTTATTTAAAATTTTAGAATGCAAAAAGAAAACCAACAAAATCAAACATAATTTCATTACTCAGAGGCAACCACTGTTAACCCTTTATAATATATATTAGCATACATATTTATACACACCTATATATCTTTAAAGATATACAGATACATGAATCATTGTTTACAAATAGTTTGGTGTTTTGCTTTTTTCCACTTAACACACCAAGAATCTCTTTCCATGTACTTATATATTTCAATATCTTTTTTAAAAGGCTGCATATTATTCTATTGAATGACTGTACTTTACATTGATCAACCAATCTCTTCTTACTGTATATATGGATTGTTTCCAATTTTGTGCCACAAAAGACAGCATTGCAATGAATATTACTGGACCTAAATCATAGTGCACATCCTTATTTCCTTAAGATGAATTCCTAAAAGTGCAATTGCCTATAATACATATTTATTTTTTAATCATATGTCAATATGTTTTTGCATTGTGGGACCTCTTTTCCGAAAATGCAATATAGCGTTTCAATATCTTTTTGAAACACAAGGGGTCTGGGCTCACTGTTCTTTAAGAATCCTTTCAGTTCTAACATGCTCTGATTAACTGTGGGTTTTATACAAATTAGTCTGTAGTAGTTAATACTAGTATTGTCTTTATTTGTGGGTAAATGAAAACGCTGCCTAATTGAACATGAACAGTGTTCTCTTTTCCTAGGGTTAATCATAAGCCTTTTCACTTGAAGTTTGAGAAAAGCACAAGGCTACTCTAATACACTGTATCTTTTGGCTCTTTGAGATAAGTGAGATGAAATATAACTCGTGGAATAACAGTGCAGATAATGTAACAGAGAGGCAGAATCATGTTCACTACTAAATCCCTGCCAAACGCTCAGCTACTTAGTGGAAAATTAGTTTTTAATAACATAATGAAACTATAACTCGAGCTACTCTACTGACTTTGAAAATGTCATTCTCTTATGCAGCACTGGCTGGACCTTACATAAAAAACCCTTTGCTATGTAGCCTAGGATTATCCATCTCTTTTTGAGATACCAAGAGCATATAAACACTGGGTCCTTGGGGAATTAGATAACTAAAAAAGTGCATTTAGTTGGGAGGAAAGATACTTATCCTCATATTTAATGACCTTTATGAAGGGCTATTTGTAGCTCAACGAGCAAAAAAGCTGGGTTCTGAGATTTATGGTACCTCTCATTCATGGTGATAAGTTTTCTCTAGGGTATTTCTGAAATGCTTAGATGAACGCAAGCATAAACAAAACAGGCCTCACAGTCTTTACATGACAGAAAGAAAGTCAATTAGGTACAAAATGCTGAAGAGAGTAAGATTGTGTATGATTTCAAAGTGATTTGCAGATTCAAAGAAACTCACAATTTTTTGCTTTTCATGTTTCCTCTCAATTTATGGATTACAGAGGCATACAATTTCAAGCACTTATCAGGCTCACTATCCACATTACAAAAATTAAATAAACCATCCACCTTTTAAAGGCATAGGTCATTATTTACTTGTTCATTTGAAAATTTTTTAAAAAATTATCTTAAATGTCAGCTCAGCGAATGTTGAAAATATACAATTAGTTTCTTAATCCAAAAGACTTATTTATCATTATGGGTAATACGCATTTAACATTTATTGGGGATCATTGAGAGAGCCAAAGCAAGTGACCAAAACAAATAGAATCCTATGATTTAAATGAGCAATTTTAAAATTAGGGGGTTTGCGAAGGAAAATAATATCCAAAGGGTCCTGTAGTTTGAAAAAATATTCAATATGCTTAACATACCTATTATTTATTTTCTTAAATTACAGAAAGCAAATCTCAAATTCTTAGCTTGTGAGAATATGTACACAAAAAAGTACATCCTCTATTAACTGCAAAACTCTAAGTACATATTTTAATTTTGTCAATGATGTAATAAATGATGCAATTTAGATTGCCATTCCCAGTATATCATATTACCAAAAAGTTCAATTTTCTCCCATTAAAAAGTAAAAGAAAATAACCATTTGGCAACCATCAGAGTTATAATTATCAACGGATGCTAAAACTAGTGAGTGAGAGTTGTAAGAAATAAGACATATGCAGTAGCTTCCCACAAGTTACTTATTATTTCCAAAGGGAAAAATAGTAATGTTACAATGAAGACATTAGTTGGTGTATATCACTGCATGCAGATAGGTAAATATATTATGATGCTGAGAGCCAGGGTATTTCCATATAATCGTTTAAAGCAAAAACTAGAACACTGTTTTGGGGCTCAGTAATGTATATAGACATACGTATCAACTATAGCGTAAAAAATGAGGAGAGGATAAATGGACTGACATAGTTGCAAGGTTTCCATATTTTATATTAAGCAGTACAATATTAACTCCAAGTGGACTGTGAAAGTTAGGGACTTATTTGTCAAAACAGATAAAAAAGCAAGACCCATCTATATACTGTCTACGAGTCATGAGTTTTATACATAAAGACACAGGTTAAAAGTAAATTGATAGAAAAAGATGTACCACCCCAACAGAAAATATAAAAAGGGTGGAGTGGCTATATTAATATCAAATAAAACAGACCTCAAGACAAAGACTACCAAAGACAAAGAGACACATTTCTTAAGGACAAAAGGGTCAATTAAGCAGCAGGATATAACATCCAGTAGTGAAGCTTAGACTGCTTTTGTAAATAGAGTTTTACTGGAACACAGCCATGCCCACTGGTTATGTACTGTCCACTGCGGGTTTCATGCTACAACTGCAGAGTTGAGCAGTTGTGACAGAGACCGTACGTCTCACAAAGCCTGTAATGTTTACCACCTGGCCCTTTACAGAAAATGTTTGCTGGCTCCTGTACAGGAATTAAGTCACAAACAGGACATGTGTTTGGTCCAACAGTAGGTAAATCAAAAGCAAAGTTGTAAACACAATTCATAATCATTTGAAAAGATGAAAAGAAAGAATCAAATTGAAATAAAGTTATGAGTTTGAGGGAATATATCTTGATTAGGGGTACCTGTAACATATGTGAATGAGCTTCAGGTAGAAGCTGAAATTCAAACACATTTTCACCAAACTAACAGTCCTAACTCAAGACAGAATCTCCTATGTCTCTAACAGTTTTTTTAATCTGAGATACACAGAACCAAAAAACAAAAACAAAAAACAGTACCCAATGTACTAAGGGTAATAAAAACAACAGGAACAATATGAAAGACGCTACAAGAGACAGAAAGACTAGGAAAAATAGAAGTAAAGAAGGATGATGATTAGTACTCACCTCTAAAGCTAAAGTTTGGTTTCCTCTTCAGAGAGAAGAGATTACGAATAACAGGTTAAAATTGCTGTATTAAAAAAAGGCGGCTAAAAAATATATGGAGTCTGTGCCTATATAGTCTTTTAAGAATAGGCAAATTGGGCCGGCCCCGTGGCTTAGCGGCTAAGTGCACGCGCTCCGCTACTGGTGGCCCGGGTTCGGATCTCTGGCGCTCACGGACGCACTGCTTCTCCGGCCATGCTGAGGCCGCATCCCACATACAGCAACTAGAAGGATGTGCGACTATGACATACAACTATCTACTGGGGCTTTGGGGGGAAAAAAAAAAAAAGAAGGAGGATTGGCAATAGATGTTAGCTCAGAGCTAGTCTTCCTCAGCAAAAAGAGGAGGATTAGCGGGGATGTCAGCTCAGGGCTGATCTTCCTCACAAAAAAAAAAAAAAATAGGCAAATTGAGCGGTTTAAATAAATGCATGCTTACAAGAATGGAGTGGATCTGCACTGTCCAGTAGGATGGCAATTAAAATTTAAATTAAAGTTAAGTAAAATTATAAATTCAATTCTTTAGTTGCACTAGCCATGTTTTAAGTGCTCAACAGCCACATGTGGCTAAAGGCTATGATACTGGACAATACAGATACAGAACATTTCCATCATCACAGAAAGTTCTAGTGGACAACACTGGGCTAAGCTCAGTGTCTTAAGTGTCTAAACTGTAAAGACAGTTTGATTTTCCCTAGAGCTTTTGGTTTGTTTATTTATTTTATAGAACTTTTTTGTTTTACAGAGCCTTTTGTTCTTCAGTCATATCTATCCATTTAAATATTTTTTTCATATTAAATTGAAAATGCATGCAGTTTCAAAAAAGAAATAAAATGTATTCCTTATAGAACAAGTAGCAATTTAAAATGTGTTGCTCTGCATAATGCTCTTTTTTAAGATTTGCAGAACTATACAAAATGTATACAGATATATAAAACTATTATAGTTTGATATTATTTAATGTAATTGGTGAATTACAAAAACATTTAATTTCTAAACATAAATTCAAATATACTATGGTTGAAAAACAGAAGTAAATCTAAGTTCACTTAAGTCAAATAGAGAGATAAATAGTAAAGAAAACACCAGGTAAAATTAATGGTTGTAATAGTATAGCAATAAAATCAACCAAAATATTGATATAGAAACTCTTTTTAAATACTACTTAGAACATGTGATTCATGTGAAGAGTAATGAAAAATTCCCTTGTATTAAAGAAATACATGAATAAGGATATTTAACGTACGCTTTAAAATTAAATGGCACAACTAAAAACTATTTAAATGAAAGACAATACATTAAATGCAATTTACATCAGAATTAACAACAAACAGTAAATTTTTGAATTTGTAGTAGGGATAGAATCCAAGTTATTCTTTTGTAAATCATAAGAAATTCATGACTGATTGAAAATGATATGGGTAGGCCAGCATGCAACATTTTAAAAAGAGCAAAACTAAAGCGAGGCTCATAAATAATTCTAAAAGTTGTTATAGTTTTTTATGTGACAATGTAGTCATTTAACACATCAACTACTTTCTGATTTTTATACATTATTTCTGTAACTATTCATTGCATTTTTTTCAAATTTAGAACTTATACCACATATCTTACTGCATTTTAAATGCAGTAATAAAATTACTTTAAATTCAATATTTTCTTTTGTGCTACTTTAGAGAAGAACTTCTCTGGCAATACCATGCCTTCTCTCTTTTTACTAATAATTGTATTTTCAATTTATTAATCTTTAGGATTGTTATATCAAGAAAATTTGACTTTAAAATCTAAATAATTACAAATGAGAGTAAATTAAACAAGCAGAAGAGTAGAAAGTAACTAAACAAAAAGAAAATATCTTAGAAGAAATAATAATGAAGGTTAAGAAGAATATTTTAATGAAAGAACCTTAAAGAAAGCTTTAAGCAATAAAAGCCAGAAACAGGAAGTAAAACTTTAAGACCAAATAAAAACATGTATCAGATCAGGTTCTTTACTAAATTAATAATTAGATAATAATTCACTATTGTTTTAGAGTCACAAATTACCTTCCCAACCCACCTCCCCCAGTAGATAAATATGTAATGTCTATATACTGAGATTCACAGTTTCTGGACTTATTTTCCCACCACTTAAGCTGTGGATCATGGCTATCATATGAGAGTGTTTGCTCAACTCCTCTTGCTGAAGTTTCACCAGCGACTCTTTCTCTTCCAAACGACCTTCTAATTGGGCCTTTTGAACCTCTAGGGAGGAAGCCTAAGGAATCGGGGTGCGAGGGGGGAGGAATTGAGGAAAACAAACAACTTAGCACGTTTTCTCTTCACAGATATTTTAAGATATCCTTATTTTTTATTTGTAAGACAACCATTTCAAAAGACACATTACAAATATGTATTATATTTTAGTTAACTAAATTATATAGTAAGTTTAAGATAAGTAATCATTAGACAATATAATACCAGTTGGAAAGATACATTAGCTTTGACTTTTTAAGTCAATGCTAGCAGCTGAAATTTTACAGAAAGTACTACATATCACTATTTAGAATTACTATTAAGAAAACCACATTAAAGCGAAATCAGGAAATCTGTAAATGTGGCATTAAATTTTACGCCTCTTCTGTCAACATGCTCTAGTTGTTCAAACACTCTTTTAATCCTGGTGTGTTTTCCTCTTCCTGGTGGCAGCTAGGCCAGAAAGCACTGTTGACGGCCACCACACTCAAGCAACCATGGTCATGGATGCAGAAGGAGCACGGGACTTGGATTCAGAACACATGTCTACTGTGCCACTTAGCCACGTAACTGACTTTGAGCAAGTAACTTAATCCAAGGCTCAGTTTCAGTTGTAAGTTGAAAATATTTATTAACACTTATATGTTAATATATTTGTTAAAGTGAGAAGGATTAAGAAAAATGTTTCAAAGAGTCCTTTTAAAATTATAAAGTTCTAAACAAGTATGAACTACTGTTATTATTATTACCATCCCTATAAATAGAGAGACGCAGCCATATCCCTATACATAGCTACCTGAAGGTGACATCAAGAACTGGGGACCCCTTTTCTGTATTCTTTGCCCAATTGGAAGCAATAAATGCTGGCACACAGTATATATTCAATGTTTGATGATTTTAGGAAACACATGTTTTCACATTGTGAGAGAGCTCTCATAACAACTGTCAAACCATTTTGAGATCCTAATATCTTTTAAATAAAATTACTAAAGAAATAGAACACTAATTTATCCAAATTCACCTTTTTCATAAAATAAGACTTTCTCATTTTACTGTAAATGAAAACTCAACAGATTCTTACCTTAATGCTCAATTCTTTTCTTATCTGTTCCGTTCTGTTTAACTCTTTTCTAAGAAGGTCAATGGTTTCTTCCTTATCTTCCCTTTCTTTTTGTAAGACTTTAATCTTTTCTTCTTGTACTTTAGTTCTTTGTTGCAAGTCTTAAAACAAACAAACAGTCAGCTATATGCTCAGAGGTTCCATATTAACATTACCCTAAAGAGGTTTAGAAGCTATTATGTTATAAGAGAAAAAGAAAGACAACTTGGAAGATGAAGAAGTATCTTGCTGGAAATAAAAGTTTTACAGTATCTAATGAATTAAAAAACACCATGAAACTCTTCCCCTGCCAGTATTCTAAAGAAAATGCCAAATTTCCATGACCTTCCCTCTTCCTCTGTTATGAGGGGAAGGACAATCCTCAGAGCTTAAGGGTTAGAAAAGAAAGGGAGAGAAAATTAAGAAAAATTATAGAGGTAGATGTCTGTGTTCTAAGGCAAGTGAATTAGAACAAAAATGTTTTTGTGGATCATTTCAGAGCTACCACCATTAAAAAGCTAGTCACTAAAAATTACCTAGCACTGCCACCTGCTGTTCTGTTCCTCTAAAAATTTTTTATTTACTTATTTATTTATTTATTGTGAGGAAGATCAGCCCTGAGCTAACATCTGTTGCCAATCCTCCTCTTTTTGCTGAGGAAGATTGGCCCTGGGCTAACATCTGTGCCCATCTTCCTCTACTTTATATGTGACACCGCCACAGCATGGCTTGATAAGCGGTGCGATGGTTCGCGCCCGGGGTCCGACCTGCAAACCCCAGGCTGCCAAAGTGGAGCACATGAACTTAACCACTACGCCACTGGGCCGGCCCCTCCTCTAAAATTTTTTATTGTAAAAAGGGCAATCATTTCCTATGACTCCCAGACTTCAAAAAAATGTATTGCTTTTTCAATTTGATCAATCTAACTAAACTGCTTTGCAAAATGTTATGGCAAGAAAAGGAAAGCTGTTTACGATGTGATTTCAGGTTTAAAAAAATGAGAGAAGTAGAAAATAATGAAAAAGCAAAACAAAAACCACTCATGCTTTGATTTTCTTCCAACAAAAGACATGTTAAAACACACACAACTTATTAAATAAGAGGCTACTTACTTGCTAGCTTACATTCTCTGTCTAACAGTTGGTCCTGCACTTCTTTTCTCTGCTCTTCTTTCTCTATTAGCTGTGCAATTGTTCTGAAGTTATAAAAAAATATAGAAGAAAACATCAATGAACCCTATCATTTCTTTTTCTCCCCAACAAGTATTTTAAGAGAAAATTCATAAGAACAGTTACCCTTAAATTCTGCCAAATATGCATTTTATACTTGAGATAAGTGATAACTCTTAATTTTAACTGTAAAAAACAATGTTCTGTATAAAGGAAATCATTTTATTTTTAAAAAATCCAAAATAATTAGAATAAAGAACTAGAGATTTTACTTTTCATTTTGCTGCTTGAGTGACTCATTCAACTTTTTCACTGTCTCAATTTGTTTATTCAGAGAATCACATGTGATCTGTAAATCTTTATGTTTCCTTTCAGTAGTTTCATTCCTGAAAAGACAAGAAGATGAGTTGATATTTTTATGGAGGAAAACATATGCTGGAGAAAAGAAACTTACAGTGTTTCTATATCTTTTAACCAAATTGCATACACTGCAGGTAAGAAGAAGAATGTTATGAAATGAACAAGCAGGACATAAATAGTGTCAGATTAACTCTAAAGGATAGTAAAGATATGTTTGGGCTGACTGAGCCAAAATACTACGGTAAAAATTACTATGGTAATTTACATAGGTAAAAATTACTATGAAATGGAAATGTGTGGGGCATTAACCTCATATTTATGAATACAGAACTTTATTTTACAGATAACATGGTATTATTTAATTTGCTATAAAATACATACATCTCTCTTTATAGCTAAGTCCAGAAACTGAAACAACTTCTGTAACAGGATGGGGACTTTAAAAAAATGAAACTTAAGTCTATCATTATTAGCCACTTGGGCATAATATATGTTTAACTAAAAATGCCAGATAAATGAACAAAGTAGTTGAGGATTCTAAATTTCTCTTGCCTCTTGAAAGCTCTACAGCTAATAGTCCTGCTTATTTTACCTGCAAGGTAAACACAGAAAGAATCCTTTCTAAGGTGACACATTGACACCCAACTCTCTTAAGCATAAAATGTCCTTTTCACTTCACTAAGTGCAAAGATAAACAAACTGATAGCACTGGCCAAATGTGGCCAGCTGACGTGTTTTTATCTGTCCCATGCAGAGTTTTTAAAATTCTGAATTTGAATGCCTTTAGATAGTCCTTACCATCGCAAATGACTGAGTCTCCCCAGCCAGCTTCCTGTGTTTGTTACCCATCTGGCCCCTCAAGGTGGGAGTTTTACTTCTTGGGCCCTCAATTACTGTCTGGAACATAAGCAGGTCCTAGAAACCACGTATTTGTCTTGGGCCACTGCCTATTTTCTCTTACACCCTGACTTAACACTAATTGTCCACTTTATCAAGGCTGCCTCAAAAAATCAGACTTTGGAAAAAGTTTTTGGGCGAAAATATGCTATTTAGAAATCACCTGTCATCACAAATTTCTAGATGCTACACATTTTCTACCCTTCATTTTTATTGATGGGCACATAGGCACATGGACCTTGCAAAGTTAAAATTTTCTACATCTCCATATTAATCGCACAGACAGTAGAACATTTTTTCAAATCTTAACCTAATCTTAAAATATAAATTAAAACACGGAAAAAGCTAACCAGTGTGTTTTTGTTTTTATTGTTTGGTAGAAAATACATAATTGTTCCTGGTCTTCCTTATAATTCAGAAGTTTTAAAACTGACCTAAAAGATAAAAAAGTTTGACAAGGGAGGGAAAAACAATCAATCTCATACTCTGTTAGTGGGCATATAAATTGGTATAGCCTTTTTGGAGGGAAACTTGGTGACCTAACAAAAATTTAAAAGCACATACCCTTTAACCCAGCAACCCATCTATAAGAATTTATTCTAAACAACTTACAACTAAGATATACAACTCCCTTTGGGGAGGGGAAAAAAAAAAAAGAGGAAGATTGGCAACAGATGTTAGCTCAGGGCAAATCTTTCCCTGCAAAACAAAAAAAGAATTTATTCTACAGATACAGTCACACATATAAGTAAACTATATTCAATGACATTAAGGAAAAATACTACAAATTAAGAGATGAGTTCAACACTAACATCAAATTTCCATGCTATTAGGCTGAATAATATGAAATTGTTAATATTCAACCACTTTTGATCTACAGAAATGGCCAATTCATATGGTGCAACCTAGTAAGAATTGTGACAACTAAGGTCATTCAGCAATTATTGTAGCAGTGCCTAACTGTAACAAGCACTGTACTAGGCCCTGGGGATTTGTCAGTGAACAAAACAGACAAAACTTGTCCTTGTGGTGCTAACATCCCAGGTGACTGATGAGTATATGAATAAATGAAAGAGTCAACTGGAAAGAAAAAAAGAGAAGTGTATTCTGTTTCCAACTTTGATACTGAGTTTGAGTAAGGAATACTTCATTTCACTGTGATGTAAGTTTCTTGCTAACTACTTACCTTACGGTATTATGAGAATATATGAATGCTTACAAAAGGATTTTAGGGCCACAGAAAAGAAATGTTGTTCATTCTAGATTCTAATCTTATACAGAAAACCTTTATTAATTTACCTCTGAAGAAGTTCCATGTAGGATTTTGTCAGTATTTCATGTTCTTCAGCCACAGACTCTAACTTCCTATTATGTTGAAAGAGATGCTCAATATCACTCTGGGCTCTTTCTGATTCAATCTGCTGTGACTTCAGCAACACACCAAGCTCTTCATTTTTTCTCTCAACTTCTCTCAACATACCAGCAAGTGTCCGTGCCTAAGAGAAAACAGAGTAGAGATTTTCCACTACCATTTATATAATAGGCTCAGTTTCTACAATTTACCAATTACTAAGATTTACCAAATATCTAACATGCTTCCATCTGTTGGGTTACATACAGTTTTATTAGCCATATATGCTTATTACTTAACTACTTCTAACAAATGTGACACTGTTATAGTTTTTTATTTAATAGATTGTTCTGACAAAAACAATCTTGTTATGACCAGATTCATGGAAATGAACACAATTATAATGACATGGAGGTAGGGCTACATGCAGTACTCAATGAAAAGGGTATGGTCCTTGGGGCTAGCCATCAACACTAAACCACAAAGCTTGCACGCATCAGTTCTCCCATTTCAGGTAAGAATTAAGAATAAGGCCTTAACGAGATCACAGATGCTTAAGTAAACACTTAAAATTAAGCTAGCACAATCAGGGAACACAACCCAGATTTAATACAAAAGTATTTGCGACATGAAACATTAAAGAGGCAGAAAGATAACTAGAAGGAGAAGTGGATGTTCCCCTCCTTTTTAGCCCGAGAAATATTATATACTTTGAAATACCAGAAAACCTACGTCCTTCTCTGTTTTTACGACAGTCTATAAAGCAGTAATACCCAATTATTTAGTGTTATTTTTATAAGAATCCTTTCCAGTAAAATGGATAAAACATTAGATTCTCCAATAAAATGCAAGACATGTCCAACAGACAAAGAATATAAGAATGTGCTAGAAGGGAGAGGAACAAATGATTTTAATAATTATCACTAATTTTTTATTGGAAATTTATGATAAATTCAACATACCCCCAGTCAAGACAAATGAATCCATGTCAAAATAAGAAAAAAAGGAAAAATATGGTTATACTTATTTATATTTTTTGGAACACTTTTACTCTGAAAAGATTTAAAAGGTATTTTATGGGGCCAGCCATGTGGCCTACTGGTTAAGTTTGGTGCACTCTCCCTCAGTGGCCCAGGTTTGTGGGTTTGGAGCCCAGGCACAGACCTACGCCACTTGTCAGCCATGCTGTGGTGGTGACCCATATACAAAAAAATAGAGGAGGACTGGCACAGATGTTAGTTCAGGGCGAATCTTCCTCAGCAAAAAAAAAAAAAAAAAAAAAAAGTATTTTACTTGTTGCCGATTTTAATGTCTCTTTCAAAAGTGAAACAACTTTATTATAATTCATTACAAATGACATCAAGTTGTCTAGATTCCATCTGTATCTGCTGGGAATTCCATATTACTGCAGTAAGTTCTCACACATAATGTACATATACTCACACAGCACAATGCCGAACTTTCAGAGCACTTATGTGCCAAGTATTCTGCTGGGGACTGGAGATATAGAAACAGTATCTGACATCAAGCATGGGGTGGGGTCATACAATTTTCACATGGTATGAGAAGTGTTACAAAGAGGGAAGTACAGGGTAAATACACAGAAGAAGGATCACCAAAAACATGTGGGAAGAAGACCACAGAGCAAGCTTCCTGGGAAATGGATATATTGAAACTAAAATCTGAAGGATTATTAGAGGTTAGGCAGAGAAAGAGAGGAAAAGGTGTTCCAGACCTGGAGGAGCAAGTGCGAGGACAGGGAAACACAAAAGTATGTCAGATTTCAGAAACTACAAAGTAATCTAATGAGGCTGACTGCAGAGAACAGCAGAAAGGGAAGGAGGTGCAGAATGAGAAGTAGTTAGAATGCTTGTGTGCCTAACTAAGGAATTTAAATTATCTTCTGAGCTAAACAGTGAGCCACCGAAGGATGTTCAGCACAAGAGTGATAGGATCAGATCATGCCTCAGGGATCACTGTGGGGGAAGAAGGGAGGGTAGAAGCAACTATAAAGAAGGCCAACTTTGGCTGTATGGAGAGGGTAGCAGAGAAGAGGGCACTAGACTGAAGGCAGGAGCTCTGCTGTGATTCATATGAAAAGTGACAAGAACCTGACCTGCAGCAAATAGTGGCAAGAACTGAGACGAGGTGAAAACGGTAATATTCAGAAGGTAGAATCAACTGGACTTGGTGAATGACTAACTGTAGAAGGTAAACTGTGTGATTTCCAGGTTTCTTGTTTGGAAAACTCTAAGAACAGTAGAGGGAATATACAAATAAAAATACACTTTAAAAAAGGAAGGGTGATGAGTTCAGTATTGGTTATGCTGAGTTTGAAGTATGTGCTGTGTATTTAAATGGAGGCATTGACAAGAGGCATTCAGTGCTGAAGAAAAAAGACCTGGGCTCAGCATATAAAAGTGGGGGCATTAACATTCTGGTAATGATTGAAACCACGGGCCACTTAAATAAGCGAAAAGGGCTTAGAACATAATCCTGGGAAAACCCAACATTTAAACACTGAGTGGAGAAAAAAGAAGCCCATAAAGGATATAGGAAAAGAAGATCCATTTGGGTAGAAATAAAATCAGAAGATAATGGTGTAACCAAAATTAAAGGGGACAAGGTTTCAATGGGGACATGGGACATGGGGACAATGGGACAAGGAGGGAGTAGTCATGTCAAATGCTGAGGACAACGTACTTCGATCAGAGTAACAGAGATATAACAACTATTTTGTACATGTTTTACTTCATTTATTTTTCTAATAGGACGTATCTTTATATTGTACACACCTCTGTCTCAGCTTGAGTTCTCTGACAGCGATACTGAGCAATCAGTCTATCCGCCTGTGCAAGGGCTAGAGCTTTTGCTTCCAAGAGATCTTGTAGCCTGCTTTCTTTGGACTAGAAGAAAACATACCATTAATCTCCATCATTTACCAGAAAACATCTATTGAAGCTTAACTGTTACACATATTAAATTAAAATAAGCTTGTACTCACGGCTAATGTGGAGAGTTTCATCTCATATACATCCATTATGTCAGATATTCTCACATCATTAATCTGATCCTTTACCTAGATTTTAATACAATAGTGTCAAAAATCAGAAAATTTTAACACTCAACAAAATAAAAAAATAAATGCCTACTGTGAAACTAAATCATTAAAACCTAATGAGTAACAAAGTAAAAAAAAGAATGTCACACCAGGTGGGTCACAAACATTTCACCAACCTGGCTATTGCAGAGGAATATCTGAGTAAGATTTGGTATGCTTGGAAGAATTTAAAATATATTTTTTAAGCTGGTGGTGGTTGCGGCGGGGGGTGGTGTGTGGGCTAGCTGGGGCAGGCTAGGGAAAGAATGATAGCTGTGTTAAAATATTGGAATTTTATGGTTGGCTTTTTCTTAGATTCCAAACTTTCCAGAATACTGTTACTTTTTATACTAAAAGATAAGGTTTTTAATGATCAGATATGCATCTAAACTTGTTTAAATAAATGTTATAATCAAGGCTGATATTTAGTTGATATGTACTGGGCAGAATTCCATTTGTAAAGGCTATTTACCACTTACCACCACTCCAGACTGAAGTTTCTCTATTAATTCCTCAATGTTCAATCCAGGAACTCTATCTTTCAAAAGTGGAGGAGTTAAACATTTTACTGATGTTGGAAAACTGTGATTTAATGATTGCAGAGGTATTCTTCTGGGCATATGTTCTGTTTCCTGTTGTCTATAGGAATTGTTTGCTGCTATACTTTCTCCAAGACTGAACGGGCATCAAAAAGAAAAAGAAATAATTACATAAAAATAGAGCAAAAGGCAAAGTTAGTACAGAATTAGGAAATCTTTTAGAATGGGTCTTTTTGGGAATATAAGTCTTCTAATATTTTTGAAATAACCTTGGAGTCTATGATGCAGTGGGATCTTGGGAAATATCCTAAATTTGCCAGAGGAAACTCTTCTACTTACAACCTTCGATAATGACAACTCCACCTCTGGTTTGGAGGCACTAAAACTAGTTTGTGAAGCATGGACTATTTGTTTATTTTATTATTTTTTTTATTTTATTTTTTCCCCCCAAAGCCCCAGCAGATAGTTGCATGTCATAGCTGCACATCCTTCTAGTTGCTGTATGTGGGACTCGGCCTCAGGATGGACGGAGAAGTGGTGTCTCGATGCGCACCCGGGATCCGAACCCGGGCCGCCAGCATTGCAGCGCGCGCACTTAACCACCAAGCCACAGGGCCGGCCCAAGCATGGACTATTTGTAAAAATTAAGTGCAGCGTTATTGGTATTGGCAAGAACATCCTTCTCACCCCGGGCCACATCACCTGGCCTTACCTATGTCTTCACCCTTCCCATTTTCACTCAGAATGTTCTCACCAACCTGACTTCCCCTCTGCCCCTTCCATCCATCCCATCTTGTTCCTGCCTCAAGCCTTTTGTATGAGCTGTTCCTTTACTTAGAACACTCTTCCCACCAGATCTGTACAGTGTTGGCTCCTTCTTATCATTAGGTCTCAGTTAAAATTCACTTCCTCAGAGAGGCTTCTCCACCCATAATGACGTGCACATTATGAAACATTTTTTTTACTTGATCTCCCATCTAGAATGCAAATCTTATGACAGAAGGCCCCCTGTCTAATTTACTACAGTATCCAAAATGCCTACAAGAGGGCCTGACACATAGCTGGCCCTTGCCAGATGTTTGTTAAACGTTTAAATAAAACAAACACACACAAAAAAACCTACCTACATACCCACCCACCCACCCGGCATATAAATTCATCTTATTAAACTGTTTAACATAGTGTAAACAAAGGCATAAAAGGACATAGATAAAATAAATGGACATAAACGGACACCTGAGATAATGTCCAAAGAGAAAATTATACCACACAAGTAAGAAAAGATGGCCAAGACACAGTGAAATGGTAAGAAGGGCTCACACACAGACAAGAGGCTGACTCTCACTTTCAGTGAAGGTGAAGCGTTCCCCTCTGAAGCATGGGGGTTTGGCTTCATGTGAGATTACCACATATAAAGCAAGCAAGCCACCACAAAATGAAGCAGCTTCACAGGTCACTTCTATCTTATAAATTGAGAAGCTCCCTACTTGTCCATTTATTTGTTAAAAAATATTATAAAATGAAGGGAATTTTGATTATGTGGTCTCTAGGTCTTCTTTTCTATAGTTCTTCATCTCTTAATTTATGACTACCTAAACTATTAATTCTGAAGATAATGAGTTTGCTAAGTCAGTTAATAGAAATAGCAGAAGTTAGCAAACTTTTTCTTAAAGAACAAGGCAGTAAGTATTTTAGCCCCGAGGGTCCATATAGTCTCAGTTACAACTACAACCCTGATGTCATAGCATGAATGCAGACATAGACAATACAGACAATATGAAAATGAACGGGTGTGGCCTTGTTCCAATAAAATTGTCTTTACAAAAACTGGCTCTTTTCTGCTGGCTATAGTTTGCTGACCCTGGCATATAAGAATGTCTTACCTATTTACCAACTGCTTCAGTTTATTCAAACCACTTTCGCAAATTCATTTATATAAACCACTTAAACTTTTTAAAATTAAAGTAGACCTATACTAGACATTTTGTCAATCATATAGTTTACAGAGAGCCCCCAAATCTGAATTTTTTTCAAACATAACAGCAAATACTCTTTTAACTTTTGAAATTAACGAGCATAGCAGATAATTTTGCCTGGCCATTATAACACTTTCCGACAAAAACAGAGAATTTTCCTTTAGGAACTCTCCCACCCACCCCATCCCAACTTTGAGTCCATGTAGTTCTGAACCCTTGGCATTTGCCAAGGTCCCCTACTTGGCAAATGACACAGATCTGGTCCGTGAGAGCGATGCTTAGACTTATCACAAACAACTGGGAGGGAAAAGCTCTTTCCATGGAGGAACTAAACTGGTAGGATGTAAGTTTAGTCCAGAAGCTACTATGTTAAAACGAGATGGCGAGAGACAGAGAGGCATAGAACCTGGATAACATATTCAACAACATGGATCTAGCTTTTCCCTGAGTGAGTATATACCTGGCCTTTTCAGGTATTGAAATCAAGTTTTTTTTAATCACTTGAAAACTTACTATCTATTACAATGAAGTCTTCAATTCACTAATTTTCTAATCTATCTATATTGAGGACTACTAAAGAAACACAGCAGGATATTCGGGCACCACAAGAGCTACATTCCAAGTGATTACGACTCACACCAAAGCAGGAAAATCTGGCAGTGGAGCAGCTTCCAATAATATTCCCAGTCCAGACTGTACTTGCTCTCTGTTATCTGACGTTAAAGCAAACGCCAAGGGAGTAATCAGGCGTGGATCCTAAGCAAATCAGAAGCCAGAAAATAAGAGGCAGAAAGAATAAATAATGTCAGGTCTTTTAGAGTAAGGTGAGTAAACAGAGCTAAATCATAAAATAATTCTAGGCAAATTCTTAAGTGTTTCTACCTGATGTTTGAATGTATTTATTAGTCTTTACCTTGTTATAACTGTCTACTCAATCAATATGAACCCTAGCTTAAAAAATCTGGCAAAGCTTTTGAATGCTTTTGGTTGTGCCTATGAAAATCATGTCTTAAGTATTTTGATGAATTTAAAATATGTCTTATACACAACTGACTGATGTTTTGAATTGTTGTTTTATTTTTCTAGCTACTATAAAAGAAAAACTAGCTAAAAGAAAAAATGGTTAATCATTTCCAAATTAAAGTCAAAAATAAAAGTAAAATTCAAATTAACTCAGTAAAAAATTTTAATTTAGGGGTTAGCCCCATGGCGTAGTGGTCAAGTGCACGTGCTCCGCTGCTGGTGGCCCGGGTTCGGATCCTGGGCGCGCACCAATGCACCGCTTAGCAGGCCATGCTGTGGCAGTGTCCCACATAAAAGTAGAGGAAGATAGGCATGGATCTTAGGCCAGGGCCAGTCTTCCTCAGCAAAAAAGACGAGGATTGGCATGGATGTTAGCTCAGGGCCAATCTTCTTCACACACACACAAAAAATTAATTTAGTAACTAAAATAATTATATTTAAATTATAAGTCTTTCATGTCAGTATATTTTACATTAGCACTGTAAGCTCCAAATCATCTATTTTGAAAAACACCTCCTAAGAATTGACATAAAATCCATTTGACTCAATTTCTAAGTTGAGTACGTTGTTAATAGAGAAAAATATTAAAATGTAAATCTTTTATAATTGTCAACATTTTACAATGTTGAGTGTCTTGTAGGTACTCAGGAATAAGTTAATACCACAGAACCATGATAAGAGCTGGCCTTTATTTCTATAACCCCCATAGTCACCCCTCATAACTCCTCCCATTGAGGGGGATGATTATTTCTACTTTGTAGTCAAGGAAAGTGGAGCTCAGAGAGGTGAAACAACTTGCTCAAGTCTGCACTGACTGGTAAGTGGAGTCAACATCTGAACCCATTTCTTAAGCATTATGCTCTCAAAGTATACAAGTAGCCCGTGCCTAAGGTTTCACTTTGGGCTTCTATCCTGTCTACACAGGCACTAGAGCCATTCTTGTTACATTATAGTAACTTAATTCACACGTTTGTTAAACACTGATTATAAGCCAGGTTTTGTGGCTATCAAGATGAATACCTAGAGCTCTTATTCAGCTACTGCTATCATCAAAATTTGTGAATTAGCTGTTTTCTGCACACTCTCTCTCATCTTATTATCACTCACAATCAAGTCCTTTTCTTCCAGATGTCTCCCTATCCTCTTAATACCCTACCTCATCAACCCCAACCAAAAAGAAAAACCCCAAAACAAACACCACTCCCCCATGCATGGCACTGCAATGCCAACAGAAATAAAGAAACCTGAAGTATGACACAAGAAGGAAAACGCTGAGGAAGCCCCACTATCATGAACATCCTGTACATTAGAATCAGGAGCACTTAAGTTCAATTCCTATGAATCCATGTAAAACAACCACGTAGTGAGAATATTGCAGCTACTTAATTAAGAACTTCAAACTTTATTCTCATGGCCAATTCTAAGAGAAACATCTTCTAAAAATTAAGAATATTAAAACAGAAACTTATATATTAGGAAGCATTTACATATAAATAAACTTCAATATTTGAAGAGCTTAAACTCACCTGCAGGATTTTGTAGAAACTTACTTCCATACCAGGAACCAGCTGTTTAAGTTTGTTCATCAAATCAAGAGTTTTCAAAATTACATCAGCAGCAAGTTTGCTTTAAAAACAAGTCATATTTAGATCAGATGACTCAAAAATTGCTCAGAGCTTACTTCTGACCATTATTCTAAAGAAAATAAAAAACTAACACCTTTGTTTTTAACCTCAAGAAGATTTAAGTATTGTTTCTTTTGAAAAGGAAAAATATCAGAGACCAACATCCTTATAACCCAACATCCAAAGAGAACACACTGGCATTGCCAGTCTAAGTTTAGACAGTGTTTCTTTTTCTACTCTCAAATATCAACACGCTTCAATTCTCTGCTTCAAGTTACTAGCAGCATCGGCAACACGAACTATCTAATTTTTAGAACTATCTAATTTTTAGCTTCGTCACTGGAATAGCAACAATGGAGGGCAATCTTAGGCAACATAAAATACCTAATATTTACTGAATGAATTATACTAAGCTGTGTTCTCAGCCTTGTATCTGAAAGGGAATATAAAAAAGTAAAAAGAGATAATCCTGTTCTCGAGGAGGACAATTACTGACAATCATAACACTTATGCAAATTGGAACAAATCATAGTGTCTAGCATTTAGCAGGTCTTCAATAAAGATTTGTTAGATGGACTTAAATCATATGTGGTGGGGATAAAATAATCTCATTACTCTCAGTGAAAATTCACCTTTAACCATAAGTCTTGACATGCTAAGGAAGAAGAGGTGTCTTTGTTATTAGTAAACCTTCAGCAGTGACTGATTTCCTTGTAAAAAAAACTATCCTTCTGTTTTTTCATGCTTTTTCGCTTAAAAATATAAAATTAAATAAACATAAAAATAATTACTGAGGCAATGTCAAAAAGAATCCTCAGAAAAGATATGTTTAGGAGTATAAAAGACCCTTAGATAATCACAACAAATTAAAACAAGACAAAACAAACCTAAACAATGAAAAATAAATCACATGTTAATATGTTTCTTCAAAAGCATGTGATCTATGAATTGACTGAGTTTTTTTAAAAAATTCATTATGAAAATATTTTTAATTCTTTGCTACACCTTGAGTTACTAGAACATACCCAAGGATGATCCTCCTAAAGGGATGAGAATCACTACATCTTTTGATTTTTATGAAGTTTGGCCTTATCATTTTGCCATTTGTATTTCATATACTCACCACAATTCAGAATCTGCTACCTTTGTTCCAAACCCCAGATCAATCTTGCCATATGTAAACTGTTGTTCTATCAGAGTGGTACATTTGATAGTAGTCACAATTTTTGCAACATGCATTCTTAGAGTATCATCACCACACAGAGGTAAGTTTTGTTAAGGGACAGACACAAAAATTCTCAAAAGATATATTTGTATAGCACTTTACAGCATTTAGGATGATCTCATATAAATTACCTCGTCACTCCAATTATTGTTCCCTTAGCTCAGTGACATATTAGGAAATTAGAGCTCAGAGCATTTAAGTGACTAATACATGGTAAGAGATGAGACTGACACCAAAAATTTCTGACTCAAAGGTAAAGCAGAAAAAGGATCTGTTTCGCTACTGGATGTTAGTTTTCTGTTAGCAGTATCACAATGGTTCCATAAATATTTATTGAACCAAGGTAAGTTATTTTCTCCTACTTTGTATATTGTAAGTTAATTTGAATATCTATCATTAAAAAAGAGTCAAGTTAGGTACATTCAACGAGGGAAGGCCTGAATATATTATAGATATCTCTAAGCATATATTACAGACATCTCAAGCAAAGTAATCATTTGTCTCTATGGCAATGGTTTTCAACTTTGGCTGCATGTTAGAAGCACCTGGGTAGTTTAAACAATCACAAGCACTGCCTAGGGGTTCACATTACTCCATTTAAGTTAGAATCTCTGGAAGTAAGGTTCTGGTGTTAGTATTGTAAATGTTCTCCAGGTGATTCTAATACATAGCCAGGGCTGAGAATCACTGCTGTAAAGGTAGAGAAAAATTATGCAGCAGCAGCAGCTCAGAGAAGAGATTAAACACATGTGGAGTTTACTCTAGGGCAGGACAAAGTTGAACAAATTCTTGTTGCTCTGAGATATAAGGAAACTTGACCAGGTAAATGTAAGAGATCTGGCTGAGATATAGTGGCTCCTTGCTGATAATAAAAAAAAGCATTATTGAAATATTAAAAAATTAGACTTGGACTTTTTAGCAATTTAGAATCAGCTATCTAAAAAAAGCTAACACAAGGAAAGACCTAAGACAGTCAGTATACAGAAGTTAAGCAGTGACACATTGTACTCAAGGTCTTCTTTTTTTGAAATGAATTAATTTGTCTTGATAATTGTTTTTATGACCAAGTGTGATGTCATCTTCATTAAAACATTTATGGAAGTTTTAATTTTTAAAACACAAGCTAAAAAACTAAGCTAAAATAATGACAACTCTACTAATATTTCCTTATTGTCTCATACACTCCACCAAAGAATGGTACCACAAATCATCCAGGGGCAGCAATTAGCACCAGAAGAGAGTAACAGGGCAGTTATTTTACAATATATCTCCTCATCTCAAACTGTCATAAAAAGATCCAAATCAAGTTTAAAAAGCATTTCTGAAAATGTTCTTTAGCTTAAAAGTTTTACATAGAAAACAAGGAAAAAAAATTCTGTATAACTTTTTTAGACTGTTCATTGAGAATTAAACTATAGTTTAAACTTCAGTTCAATAATTCTGAATACCTACAAGCATGAAAAGTGAAAAAATTACAAATGAAGACAAAAATGCCATAAATGCTAGAAAAAAAAATGAGTGGTTATTTTGTTTCCATGTTTATAACAGTAAAGGATATTTAACAAAACTTGAACAGCCTTGACCATCCTTTCACATTTTTTTCTAATTAAGGCCTCATCTAGATTTTGTTCTGTGAACTGAAGCTGGTCAAGGATTGTAGGCAGCAGCAGGATCACAAAACGGTCAGCTGAGGAACAGTTAGCAGTATCTACGACATCCTGGAGAAATAACCACCACCAATGATTAAAAATACAAATAAAGATGGAATACAGAATGCAAAAATAGTCATCATTGAGCTGCAACACTCTCTTTAAATTTCTTATAACTACTTCAGTAGTTTTATGACCTGTGTCTCCTATTTAAATCTACCCTTTTATCCAGTTGTGAGGGCTATAATGACTTTTTTCTCAAAAGGAAACTGCAAATAAGACTTTTTAAAATGGACTGTATCTGTGATTTAAACATTATTCTAAATTTAAAGTATTACTGAAAACAAATACCCTGAATTTGCTAAATTTAATTATAATAATTAAATAATAGACACTGGTCTTAATACTTTACAACCACAAATAATTCCCATCAAGAATCTCAAAGGGATTTTTAAATGCTAAAACTGATTGTTAACAGTCAAGACCAACATAAAACAGAAAGAATAATTTGTGCATAATCCTTAACAAATACATTTAATTACTCTACACATTTTTATTTGTGCACAGGATCCAGTCACAAGAGGGGAAACACTCTAGAAAGATACTGGGGTAGGTAGTACGGGTATAAAAACAGGGAGTATAGTAGAGAATGCTAAATGACGCAGATGGTAGAATCTCCCAGAATGTAATGGCCTCTATGGAAAGGATTTTTGTCTGCATCCTAAGTGCTTAGCAGTGTCTGGCATGTTCCACTCCATTTCACTGACTGAATCCAATGTTCCTATATTAATCCACTCAACACGTTAATAAGGACAGTAGACAGTATCCACTGACATGGAGAGACAGACTGTGACTACTGTAAGAAGTACAGTCATACAACAAACCATACAAATCTTAGTTAACACTTATACTTACTACACTGAAAGGAATGTATATACAAGATATTCAGTGAAAAAAGGGAAAACACTAATATTTGTGACTTTGCCAGAAAAAAAAAATTCAGTAGCTGAATGGTAGGGAGTCTAGTAATTGAGATGTTTTCCTAAAGTCTATGAACAATTGGAAGTTTATTAGAAACATTTTTGAGAACTGTTCACTGAAAATCATAAAAGTGGAAAAGTCAATTTGTCAATCATTCTATTACCTCAAATATTTCCTTGAACAACTCCAATGCTAAAATAGAACAGTTTTCTGATCCATCCAAAGGCTGGCTTGACCAACGAAGTAGAGCCACAGCAGGTTCCAAACCTTTAGAACGGCTTCCCAGAACAGTGTTACCAGATGGAGACTGTTCAAATATCATCTGAGTGAGCACGTGGCGCAGCTGAGTCACTGAACAGAAGGCAAGAAGTAATTCTAAAACCTGTGCAATATAAAGTCTTCATTAAATGTCAATTTCATTGGACTTGAATGCACAAAGCAACCAAATGAGGTAGTTGAAAATGACATATACTTTTTAAGAAAATACTCTAAAACAGAAATTAAAAGGAGCTTCCAATATTTCTATCAGTATTATTTTTTAAAATGTGGTTATGTTCCAGAAGGTTACAAAGAAATTTGTTAATGATGGTTACTTCTGATAAGCAGGACTGTGAGAGCCAAAGAAGGAAGAGCAACTTCAACTAATGTTACACACCTTCTATAGTACTTATTTTTTTAAGCACAAACATGTTCTGTTTTTAAAATGAAAAAAAAAATTAAAAAATTAAATTAGTAATTATGAACACTTGCTATCATGCTAAGATTCAAGAATTGTTATAAAACATACTTTAGGATAATATTCAAAAGTGGCATCCCAAAGCTTTAAAACCTTAAGAATGGCTAGTTCCATACTATGTTTGCAAACTACTGGCATTATGCCCCTTAGCTCCCCTATTCTACCTCATTTCTTCTTTACTTCATAAATTGGGCCTGTGAAAATTAATAAGGGAAACCGCAAATAAATTGGAGTCAGGAAGGCCTGTAGAAGGAGCTTTCACACCCTGCCACTCCTTGTCAATCACCTCAAACAAGAAGACATCAATTACAGACCCCAAGAGGAAGAAGCATCAGTTACTGACCCCAACAGGTAGACACACCTTGCACTCCCAAAGAGGAAGTGCAACTACTTATTACTTCAGCAGGATGAAGGATGACTTCCTTCTTGCCCAGTGATAAGCTCAGCCAATGGAAAATGCCACAGCTCAGCCAATGAGAGGCTGTCATCACCTGAACTTCTACTTTCCTCCGATGAACTTTCATTTTTTCATTGCTGATGACTTTCTTTCCTTGTCACACCCTCCTTACTACAAAAGCCTTCCATGTTGTGTAACCCCTCAGAAAACCTCTCTGCTTGCCAGATGAAATGCTGCCCAATTCATGAATTGTTTAATAAAGCCAATTAGATCTTGAAATTTACTCAGTTGAATTCGTTTATCAACAGGCCCTATACCACTACATAACATCCCACATCAACCTGTTTATTAGCTGTTAAGTTAAATTCTATCTTATTTCATATATGACCAACCTATCATTTAAAAAAAAATTGGTATCTCTTTGCCTATTCACTAATTTTCTACCTTTCTTTATCTGTTTCTTATAAATGACAAATAATTGGGATTTGTGTTTTAACCAACTTGACAGTAACTGATTTTAATAGAATTCAGCCCATTAGCATATACTATGTAACAAATGATAAAAATCATCTTTGATTTATTCTCTTTTAAATATAAATTGTAGTACTTGTTTTTGAATAGGTAATACAGTCACTTGGTCCCAAAGTCAACGGTATCGGCCTGACCTCTAGTATATTCCCTGGAGGCAAGCAATGTTACCAGTTTCTTATTTATCTTACCAGAGATATGTTATGCACATGCACGAAAATACTTTCTCATGTACACTTTCCAAGTATAACAGAGAAATAAACAAATCAATCACCAGTGCAAAGCTAGATGGTTTTCCCAAAGTGAATACCCTGTGTAACTAGCAACCAGATCAAGAGAATTCTACCAAAACTCCACACTTCCCTTGTGTCCTCTCCTAGACAATGCCCCAACCATTCCTCCACATCAGATTTCTGACACCACAGATTAATTTTATCTTAGCTATTCTTGAATCTTTGCATTTCCATATAAAATTTTCAATCAGTTTGCCAGTTTATATAAAAAACTCACATGGAACTTTACATATAAATAGAATCTTACAGTGTATACTCTTACATCTGGCTTCTTTAGCTTAGCATTGTTAGTGACATTCATCCATATTGCTGCATGCAGTTGCATTTTACCCATTCTCATTGCTGTACAGTATTCCAGTGTATAAATATACCATAGTTTACTTGCCCATTTCACTGCTGATGGCATTTAGGTTGTTTCCAATTCTGGGCTATTAGGAGCAGTACTGCTATGTTTTGTACATGTCTTTCGGTAAATATACGTATTCAATTCTATGGGGGTAAATACTTACCAGTGGAATTGCTGGGTCGTAGTTTATGCATATGTCTAACATTAACAGATAATACCAATTTTCGTAAGTGGTTGTACCAATTTCAGCCCACGAGTACTGTGACACTTATGAATTTTTTACATTTTCATCTATGCTTGATATTATCCATATCTTTAATTTTAACCATCTGGTGGTATGTAGCAGTATCGCATTAACATTTAAATTTACATTTCCTGGAAGGTTAATAAAGTTGAGTGACCATTTCATATTTATGATCAATTCAAGTTTATTTTGCTCAGGTTATCTACTGGGTTCAGGGTTTTTCCGATTTATATGTACAAGTTTTTAAATAATATACTTTAGATAAGAGTCCTTTGTTAGATATACATACTGAAGATACCTTTTCCCACTCTGTGAGTTGCCTTTTCACTCTCTTATTGGTGGTCTTTTCATACACAGAAGCTCTTAATTTTCAAGTAGTCCAAGTTATCAACTGTTTTCCTGTATAGCTGGTGCTTTTGCTTCCTGTTTACGAAAATCTTTGTCTATCCTAAGGCTGTGAAGATAATCTGATAGGTGTTTCTTCTAAAGTTTATTCTTTCACCTTTCACATTTAGATCTACAATTTTCTGGAACTGATTTTCACATATGGTGTGAGGTAGGGGTCAAAATTCAGTTTTTTTCCCACATGGATATTCAATGGACTCAGTGTCACTTACTAAAATGACCATACTTTTAAGATTGTACTGTTATCAATCAGGAGACAATATACTGTGGGTTTGGTTTTGGACTGTACTCTGTTCCATCGGGCTAGCTGTCTATCCTCACGACAATACTGTACTGTCTTATTTATTGCAGCTTTACATTAAGTCTTGATATCAGGTAGTACTATAAGTCCTCCAACTTTGTTCATTTTTTTCAGGATAGCCATGGTTATTTTGGGACCTTTGCATATCCATATGATTTTTATAATCAGCTTCCCAATCTCCACAAAACACCAAAAACAAAACAAATACGAACAAAAAACCTGCTGTAATTTTGATTGACCTAGTATTATAAACTCTTCCAATTTATGAACTTGGTATATCTGTATTTACGTAGGTCTTTTCTCTCAATGTTTTGTAACTTCAGATTAGAGGCCGTGTACATGTTTGGTTGGATTTATCCAATAAGATTTGACATTTTTTAAAATCAGTAAATGGTATCATTTAAAAAATTTCATTTTTCTATTTAACATTTTCTACACGTCTTTTGGTGAGCTTATGGACATGTCTCCCTTTGCTATGTAGCTTGGAGTGGAATCGCTGTGTCATAGGGTACACATATGTTCAGTAGGCACTGTGAAACAGTTTTCCAAAGGGATTGTACCAGTGTACGAAAATTTGAGGAGGGTTCTAGAGTATTGGTAATGTTCTGTTTCCTGATCTAGACACTGGATGTGTTCAGTGTAAAAATTCAGAGAGCTGGGCACTTAGATTTTTCTGTACATTATAGTTTTTGAAATGTTTAAAACAAAAAGTTATGTTTTTACATACCTTTGAAGAAGAATCAGGATCCTTTCCATTAAGAAGAGCTAATACTTGATTAAGACATGAAGAAAAGTGCTCATACCTAGGTTTAAAATAAAAATATACATCAAATGATAATTAAGAAACTGACACATCAAAGAGGATTTATGTACAAGATAAATATAAAATTTAAGGCCAGCCCCGGTGGCCTAGTGGTTAAGTTCAGCATGCACCACTTTGCTGGCCTAGGTTTGGTTCCCAAGCGTGGACCTACACCACTCGTCTGTTAGTGGCCATGCTGTGGTGGCAACTCATATACAAAAAAAAAAAGAGGAAGACTGGCAGCGGATGTTAGCTGAGGGGGAATCTTCCTCAGCAAAAAAAATAAATAAATAAAATAAAGTGTATTTTATTTCATTTATTTATTTTAAGCTTCTAATATAGAATAGTCTTGGTAAAGTTTATACTTAAAACATATTCTACCACTATGATATACATAAATTGGCTCTGTCACTTACTGAACAGTGAAAAAACAATGACTCATGTGGCAATAAATAAATCATTGAAACTTTCAGTACCTCAACTGCCTTTTTTTTTTAAAGGCTGTGTTCAGTTTGCAAAAATTCAAAGAACATGGAATATTCTAATAAATTAAACAGCCACTTATTTATAAAGCACCTACAATTGCCAAGCATTAAATTAGGCTCTGCAGAGATGGAGGTAAGGGGCAGGGCCCTGTGTTACACGACTCTAAGAGGTACTAAAGATATCACTCACATTATATTCTATGTGACAGGTGCATCATGGATGTGGGAGAATGGTGCCCTGTCAGAGAGCTCACAGTCTAAGGATGGAGGCAGAAAGACAGAAAATAACAACAAGATGTAATGTGCAATACAACGCTATAATGGAGAAATGTATAGGATGTTGTGAAACAGAGGATGGGTATCAAGCCCAGACTTGGTGAGACAGGCCTGATCAGGTGAGGCTTCCCAGACTTGAGTCTTAAAGAATAAACAGGAGTTAGACGTATAAAGGGGAAAGAGTATTCCAGCCTTCCAGAGGAAGTACTTCAGAGGAAATAGCATATGGATACATGAAAGGGCATTTCTAACAAGCTGGAGGTTCTATTTATAGTCTGAAATAGACTAAAGTACATAAGAAAGCAAATGTGAAGAAATAAGGCTGAGAGATTGTGAGGGACTAGATTTTGGAGGGCTGTACTGAGAATTTGGATAGTCACCTTGAAAGCAATGGGAGATCACAGATTTTAAAAGGGACAAATGGTTGAAGAAAAAGTCGCAAGTTGAGCATATGTATAAGACCGTCAATTGAATGGGAAGCACTGAAGAGAGAGGGGAAACTGCTGACGATAGCACAGAATGAGAGCTTAATGCACAGCATAACGGGATATACCTATGAGTGAAACAGAATGACAATAAGTAAGAATTGGTATAAACACAAGTAACTTTGTTCAGCACAGATGAGGGAGCTCCAATCAGACAGGATTCCATTTTTTTTCCATGAAACAAAGATAAGGTCATCTTGAGTGAAAAATGGCAAGAGGAAAGTGGTAAATATTTGAAAGAGCCACCATAGGAAATGTGAAAGTAAGTTGATTGGGAATTAACTTAAGAAGTGTTGCCCAGATAAACTTAGAGATAATGGATATGTAGGATGCAAATTCATAAAGTGTGATTTTCTCAAACTTTGATTAGGAACCCAGCATTAAGTTAGATTCTGGAACAGATTCAGAAATGTTTTGCTAAAGGTACAGCTGATAAACAAGAAGACAACACATAATTAAACATAATTTTCTCTCCAGAGGTGATTCTGGGTTCTAGGCTACACAGAAAAGAAAACAGATAATGGACCTGAGAGATTTACAGAGTGATTAAGTAACCACTTACTAATGCTAAATCAGATTATCCTTCTGTCCTCCTGGAGAGGTATATCCAAAAGAATTTTTCTGTCTACATGTAAGCTGTTAAGCACTATTTGAGGGGCAGAATGGGTATGACATGAGAATATACTGGGAGAACTCTTAGAACAGATCAAGAGAGGGCAGGTAAAGGGAGGGCACTATGGAAGAAAGTTCTCTTATCTACTAGTGCTTAAGAGAAGAAAAAGTGAAATGTTAATGTGAATGCTTCTTGGTTTTGCAAAATATCAGTTAACCATATGAGTACTGGTCAACTTTGCCCTAATGCTTAGCTTTTGTTTTTTTAACTTCTAGTATGCTCCTTCAAGATTAGAGACTATGTCTTCATATCCCTGCCACTGCTAATACTCCCTCTCCCCTAGTGCTTGACCACAGTGGGGGCTCAATAAATGTTTTCTCATTTGTGAATGATTAGTTAATTTAACTCTTCGAAGCAATTTCAAAACTTAGGACCACAAAGCAGCTTAGGCACTGGGAAAATTTAACTTAAGATGCAATAAGGCCACGAGTTCTTTGGAAAACAGTTGCTAATTGATCTCAAAAATACATCATTACAGGAAGTGCCACTAAGATAGAAAGGACATATAAAGGTGTTCTCATTTTACCTTAACAACACAACACAGGCACATAGTGAAGGAATCCTTAGCCATTTTTTATACAAAAAAGAAAAAAAGAAAGACATACTGACATGAATGTTCTTATAAAAATATTCTTTCAAAAAATCACAATGTTGGGGCCAGCCCCGTGGCTTAGCGGTTAAGTGCGCGCGCTCCGCTGCTGGCGGCCCGGGTTCGGATCCCGGGCGCGCACCGACGCACCGCTTCTCCGGCCATGCTGAGGCCGCATCCCACATACAGCAACTAGAAGGATGTGCAGCTATGACATACAACTATCTACTGGGGCTTTGGGGGAAAAAATAAATAAATAAAATTAAAACAAAAAATCATAATGTTCAAGATTTAAAACTGGTTTTGAAACAGATTACTCAAGATGTGTACACTTTGGAGAAAGACACAATCTACTCATCTGAGACAAAGACTAAAACATACATACATACACACACACACCCTTGTTAAACTTTTACATTTCAGGCCAGGAAAGCAAAAAGAATGGGAATAAAGCACATCAAAATATTACAATTTAGTCTATTGTGAATCAATAGAATCCAAGTTTACTACATCTAAAAAGGCAGTTTTATTTATCACAAATACATTTTGGTTTAAAAAAAAGTCCTAAAATTTGCCAGAGAGTCATACCTGGTAAGATAATCAGCAATTTTAGGATTCTTAAGGAGATCCATCAGCAGATCAACTGAATACTTTCTAGTTAATGTGCCATCACCATTTATGAGGATATTAAATATTAGCTGAAAAGTCTGATGAATGTTTCGAGCATGGAACAGCTTAAAAACAAATTAGGAAAAGTATATCACACAAAAAAATTTAAGTTGACACCATCCCAAAACATAACAAAAAGCCTCAATGACTTTTAAAGTATCAGAGATTATAAGCTTCAGAATTATCTTAATAATAATAAAATCATATTTACCTTTTCCCCAACCTCTTCATTTAATGTCAAACTGGACAATATTGAAAGTGCAAACACAACCACAGTTAAACTACTATGGGCCAAGAAGCTTATGAGAGTTCGATAAAAAGATTTCACATTATTCTAAGGAAGAAAAAAATTTAAAATAAATTAGAATGAAAAATTATGAGTTTTATATTTTGGTTTAAAAAGTATGTCCTTAATAAAACTGTATTGCATAGCTGACAGTAGCTAGGAAAGTGGATCTTGAAAGTTCTCATCACAAGAAAAACAAATTTTTGTTAACTAGGTACAGTGACAGATGTTAACTAGCTTTATTGTGGTGATCATTCTGCAATATATACAAATATCCAATTATTACATTGTACACCTGAAACTAATATAATGTTGTATCAATTACACGTCAATTAAGAAAAAAGTATGTCATGCACAGAGTGGGTAAACTTTTCACTTAAGAGATCATTTAAGGAGTGAGTGAGATCTCGGGTACTTGCACATACTGCTTACAGTAGTATAGATAGGTACAAATCTTAGTGAAGAGCAGATTTTAGACATGAGATTATGAGCGGATGTTCATCTTTTTCAAACACTTCCATGGCTCAAGATAACCTCCACCTCCAAAGTAAGACCAGGTCAGTCAGAAAAATCCAGCACATTAACAAATCAGATATTGTTTAATTTAAAATTAAACAGGTAATACTGAATACTGCACAGGAGGGGAACTGTTCACAAAGCACCTTAAAGAATCAATGAATGTTCTTGATTTAATATATTTTTAACAGTAGTTCAGTTAACCTCATTTGTGTGCCTTTGCCTATCACAAGTATTGGTAGTTGATGCTAGGCATTCACTCATGAATCTTTCTAGTGGAGTTGCCATTGATTTTGTGGAAATAAAAGGCTGAAGTAAATGGGTTTGCCAGTCATGTGCCTCTCTTCTATCAGCACAAAATAATTCAGTATTTCTTGTATTATTTAATGCCACAAATAATAGGATGCTATGGAGAAGAAAAAGTTTTAGTATTCAACACTTGTATTAATTCTTATCTTATTAAATACAAGATATACAAAGGCTGGAATGCTTCAAGCTATTTATATCAATCTGATTCTTCATTAAATTTGATGGGTCAGCTAGATCAGACATGAGAATTCTTGTTAAATTTTTTTTAAAGAGAAAGATGGATAACATTTTCTTTAAGCATAGAGCCTAGCACAAAACAAGAAAGAAACATTTTACAAATAAATTTCTTACCAAAGTTTTTATGTGTGTCTGAACAGAAAGATTATGTCGACAAAGATTTGCCAGTAATCCTAGACAAGGCATCGTTAACTCATCTTCAGAAGACTGACTGTTGTTTAAAGGAAAATAATAAAAGCAGCATTAAGTTCATCCTAAATTAGTCAAAATTATATAGTATTTTACACATTTAAATTCCTTCCTTTTTACATGCAAAAAGAAAAATCTGATTAACATGTGAAGATAGTCAAGCTTTGATAGTATTGACCATTTATTTCATGTTTTGAACCTAATGACCCTATTCAATTGCAGCATAGAAATATGGAGATAATTGTTTAGAACGACCATGTGCTATCTCATCAGTATATTCTCCTAGCAAGAAGAGCAAATGTATACTATCATTTCATTAATTTTTGTTACAAAATAAATATATATACTATTGTTACAAAAAATTAAAGCTGCTTTGCACCATTTGATCCTTAAAATCATCTAAGAGGAGTAAAACAAGAATCAGAGTCTCATTCAATTTAAAAAGTCAGAAAAAATTATGTAAGACAAATTGAACTGTTACATGGTCTTAGTTTAAAAATAAACCAACAGATTATTTGGTTACATGTTTGGTTGCATACTTACACATGATCTATCAGGAATGTAATTAATTCATCTATATTGGCACCAGAATGGAAAATTTTGACATTATATGTTAACCTCTGCAGAAGCTGAATGCACTGAAAATAAGAAAATAGTAATGAATATAAACATAGAAAAACACACTGCATGCTCACAATGGACTCCAGTGCATATTCCGAGCATGTCACTATTTTAGGAGGCAGTTTAGAGCAAGAAATTTTCTATTTCTTAAAACAATTCTTCGTGTGTTTTTTTTAAAACACATACAAAGTAATGAGACTACTAAGAACCGTAGGGTTCATCTCCTATTCACACATTTCTATATAATCTATCTCAACAGAGCATCTTATCATCAACCTGGTTCGCTCAATCATCTTAAACTTGTACGCAGGTTGAAACACATACATATTCCATCAATTCTAAGACACATTTTTTCACATTTTACCATCTTTAATATTGAATGTCAGTTTAATTGGCACTGTTTTCCTTTCTTACACCTGATGGCATTTCACTTTCAATGAAATATAATGGGGATAAGAGCTTTGAATCTATGCTAAATAAGACTATATCTATAGCTTTAAGTTTTGTAGAATGTTTCCTCAACAGACTAAGACTAGATGCCAACATAGATTACAATTTTAATATGAATAGCTAACATCTCAAAATGCTGACAGTTGTGTTTATAAGTCTGTCACAGCAGTTATAACGTAGATTTGTTTTTCTTCAATAATAGTGCTAGATGTGGATAAGCTTCCCTTCTTTAGAAACTTTCAAATAGTAGTATATGTATGATCAATCAGCTCTTAAATTTATTAATAGCTACTTGGCCTAATCATATAGTACTATGCCAGCATATACACTATAAGATAGCAGTTTATCATAGATGCTATCAATTTTGATCTGCAAATAAGGAAGGCAGAACAAGTATTAAGTGAGAAAGAACTTTCTGGGTGTATATACCTGCAAAAACACTGAATCATCACGGCAAGTGCTGCTCCGACAAAGCACTCCAGCCAGAACACTATTCAGATTGTATGTATTCTGAAGACAGTCTCTGGTTTCACTGTCTACAGCTGTAAGTTAAAATAGAACAGCCCCAAATAAATCATTTTAACATATGGTCTTCATGGATGAAAGATAAATAATTTAAAATGTACTTCATATTAAATTTACCACATATAAAAATATCAAATATGATATGGTTAAAGTTTTTTTTTACAAATATCTTCCAATTTAGAAGTTTAATCACAGAAATTATATAAGCTGGAAAAGGCAAGGGAGTATGAACGTTTCCTTTTTTGTCAATAAACAAATGATTTCTCTATGTGGAATAAATTAATTTCAAGGAAAAAACGCTTTATATATTCGTAGAAATTTTGCTATTAAATCATTATCATTTCAATTTTTTTGTAATCTAAAACTACTCTATAAAGTCTATTAATTAAAAAAATACAATTTTAAAAATTAAAAGGCTATTGCTTAAAAAATTTCTAATATATTTAAATGTTGAAAGTGACTGCCACTTTCATACAAACTGTTGGTGGGTGTTAGAATTAGTGGAGCCTTTTTGGAAAAGAATTTAGTAATGACTATCAAATTGAAAAATGACCTGAAAATTCTACTGGGAATTTATTCAGCAGAAATACACTAATATTTGAGCAAAAATACATAAAAATGTTCACTGCACTACTGATTAATGGCAAAAACTTGAAAAAGAACAGGAGTACCCAACATTAGGAGAACAGCTGACTAAATTGTAGCACAATACGGTACTAGGCAGCTATGAAAAAGATACCAATATGGAAAGATAGCCAAGATATAGTAAGTGAAAAAAGAAAACATCTGATGCCCTGTAACACCATTTTTGTTAAAAACAACCAACTTAAAGATCTAAAAATTATTTGTTACAGCATAGAAAAAGATCTGAAAAGACATATAACAAACCACTAAGAAATATTATCCCCAAAAGTGGAAATGATGAGGAGGGTTGGTGGTGATGAGTAAAGACTCATTCTATTCCACTCCCTATATCTGTGCTAATTAGGTAGCCACTAGGCCACACGTGACTATTTAAATTTAGATTAATTAAAATTAAAGATTCAGTTCCTCAGGCTATTACCCAAACTTCAAATGCTCAATAGCCCTATGTGGCTGGCTAGTGGCTACTACATTGGACAACACAGATACAACACATTTCATCATCACAGAAAGTTCCATTGGACAATACTGCTGTACGTTTATACTTCTGGACCACTGGGATTTTTTTTTTATGGAAAGCATGTATTAATTTTTAAATCACACACAGAAATATCTCCTCTCTGCCCCCAAACACAAATCAAGAAAGTAATCATTAAATGAAAATTTAAAAGCTAAAGATAAAGTAGGAAAAAATAGAAAAAGCAACACCTGCATTTTTACCCTGAGCTCTAAGTTCGGTGTAGTCCATCACAGAAAAATGATTTTTATTTTTTGCTGAGGAAGATTCACCCCGAGCTAACATCTGTGCCAATCTTCCTCTACTTTACATGTGGGTTGCCGCCACAGTATGGTTGATGAGTGGTATAGGCCTGCACCTGGGATCCAAACCTGTGAACCCAGGCCACCAAAGCGGAACATGCCAAATTTAACCACTAACGCCACGGGGCCAACATTCTCTCTTTCAAAAGAAGACTGATTTTTTGATCACTAGCTATGACTTTTCTGAGTACTGTATTTAATACTGGCATTATGCATACGTATTTTTTTTTTTTTAATTTTTTGTTTATTGTGGTAACGTTGGTTTATAACATTGTATCGTATTTTTTTTTTTTAATTCAAAAGAAGACCAGCACTTCCCAAGGTGCATTCTTTTTCTGTAGACCACTGAAACTTTGATATGCTTCAGGTTCTTTGCTCCAATAGTTTTAAGAAAGGATGCATATAATAGTCCCCCTTTACAAGAGATCCACAATACAAAATAGTTCTGAGAGGTCTTGTGATAAAGAAATCTTTTGAATGTGAACCATTTTTCAAAAGATTCTATAACTAAACCTGCCCTTTAAGAAATATTAAATTCATACATCTTCCAAAAAATGAAAAAGAGAAACGAAATACATACCCAGTTGAGAGAGCAAACTGATGATACTTAAGATCAGTGGAGCACTTATACTTGGGTCTTCAAGCAGCTCCACGAGGCAACTCAAGCATTCACTTGGTAATATCTGATTCGATGTAAACAATCGGGTGAGCTTCTGTCCAGAAATTAACTACAAAATAGTAATTAAAATGTGTGAGTTAAGAATTGGCAATTTTCACCTCTTCTCCATCTCAAATAAAAACTCAGTCTCCCAAAGTGCCACTGCCACTCTCTCGATTTAGAAAATTCATCCATGCCGTTCCCTCTGCATGGTAGATTACCTCTCCCTTTTCTCACCAGCTAATGTAATCACTGGGTCTCAGTTTTAATTTGCTTTCTCCAGGAAGCCTTCTCTAACCTTCTTCCATCAACTAGGTTAGGTTTGCCTGCTATACTATCCTATAGTAAATTATACTTTTATTTCATATATTGGCAAGCCTTTGCCGATCTAGCAATATTTATCCTCCCTACCCACACTGAACACTCCATGAAGGCACAGACTACAAATCAACACTCTACTACCAATATATTTATTGAATAAATGAATTCCAGTACATTCATTTCACCTACTTTGAGGGAGGCAAATGATAGGTGAGAAGAAGCTAAGTCCAAAGGCTTAGCTACGGGATTAACTATGTGATTACTCCTTCCACTCCTTCCCAAAGACAGCAGCTGAGTCCAGAAGTTAGAGATTGCAAAGAAGGAAGTTGAAAAAAAAATTTTTTAAGCAGCCAGGTCAGGCACTGAAAAATTTTATTATTTGTTATTCCACTTTCTACTCCTCACTTATATACCTATAAGCATCCCCCCACCTCCCAAAAAGGTAAAGCTAGGATCGAAGGCCAAAAACAGTTGTCAGACAGCCACTTATTTTCAAAATGCTTTATGCATGTTATTCATTATTAAGCATATCTTTTCTATAAAGATGGAAAAAACAATTACTTACTTTAGAATTAGATTGAATCTGTTCTAAACACTTCTATTTCTACAAGACCAAGTCAAATCAGGCTGTTTCAGCATCTCTCTAGCTTCCATTTCTGTATCCCTCTTTCATTCCTCCACCCAGATGTCAGTTTTTCTTTTTCTTTCTTTTTTTTTTTTTTGTGAGGAAGATCAGCCCTGAGCTAACATCCATGCTCATCCTCCTCTTTTTGCTGAGGAAGACTGGCACTGAGCTAACATCTATTGGCAATCCTCCTCCTTTTTGTTGTTCCCCAAAGCCCCAGTAGATAGTTGTCTGTCACAGTTGCACATCCTTCTAGTTGCTGTATGTGGGACACGGCCTCAGCATGGCTGGAGAAGCGGTGCGTTGGTGCGCGCCCGGGATCCGAACCTGGGCCGCCAGTAGCGGAGCGTGCACACTTAAGCGCTAAGCCACGGGGCTGGCCCTCAGTTTTTCTTCTAAAGCTTTGCTGATCAGACAGCTTCAGAATATCTGTTCCCAGGGAGTATTTGTTTTAACATTCAACTAAAAGTCTATCAGACTGAATAAACAGGTCCAAAGGCAAAATTAGATACCAATAGTAGATATTTTGGGGTAAAGAACCTTCTGAGCATTGGCCTTTTGCCAACTTATAAAGCTAGCCTTCTACGAGATTAAGACATTTTTTGCTTTAAATACAATTTCCCTCAGGAATGGACCCGTATTTCAACAACATAAGTATTCTAATATGTAATAATAATTTATTACGAGGTAAAATGAAAATTGCTTTACAGATTTTCTTCTTTACTCTTACACATTGAATGTTTTAATGCAAATAGAATTTATCTTAGTAATAACTAATACTTTAGGACTTACTCTAGCCTAGACATTGTTCTAAGCACATCATGCATGTTAATTCCTTTCACCATAATAAGGCTGAAAGGTAGGTGCTAGCTGTTTTACACATGGGTAAGCTGAGGCACACACTGATGAGACAGCAGCACAACTAAGATTCATTGCTCCCGAATCCATGCTTATAATCATTACATAAGAGTAGTGCTATGCAATAGCATCAAGAATGAGACCAGTTCAGCTCTGCCAATCATAAAAAAATTCAAAGCTCAGGTTCTACCTGAGGCTACAAAGAAAAAATATAGCAGAAGTCCAGAAGAATAGCAGAGTGAACAACCTCCTTTCACATGATAACTCTCTGTTATCTTCAGATGTTCTCATGAGGTCCGCACAAAGATATTCACCATTAACACTGTCCGCCAAAACGGTTAAAACTAAAAAATCTGAAAATGTCAAGGATCAGTATGAATAAATGAAGCAAACTTCACATATTGCTGGTGGGAGGGTAAACTGACATAACTTGGGGAAAATTGTTTGGCAGTTCAACTAAAACTGAACATAAACTTACCATAAGACCCAACAATTCCACTCCTAGGTATATAGGAGAAATGAATACATAGATCCACAAAAAATGTATGAAAATGTTTATAACAGGTTTATTGTTAACTCCACCCAGAATTGGAAACAACCCAAATGCCTATCAATAGGAGAATGTATATAAACTGTGGTTCATTTGTATAATGAAATTCTACATAGCAATAAAAAAGAATGAAGTACTGGCACACATGCAACATGAATGAATTTCACAGAGTATATTGAGTGGAAGAAGCCAGACACAAAAGTATACATGGTATGAGTCCACTTATCTGAACCCTAAGAGAAGGAACAACTGAAAAAACCTTATAGGGCGCTGGAAATGTTCTGTATCATGACCCAGGTGGTAGCCACTTGAGTGTACACTTATGTTAAAAAAAACTGTCAAGATCTTCACTTAAGATTAATGCACTTTATGCAATGTACGTATGTTATCTCCCAATTAAATGGTAAAAGTGTTTTTGGTAAACCCCTTGGAATTCTGGAAACACTATCAAGGAGCCAGTCTCTAAGCCTCGTTTCTTTGAAGTCTCCTTCAATTCACGATAACATTGTGCTCAGAGTCACAACATACCTGTTTATTCTCAAAGAGGTAATGTTTCAGATCAGTATCTAAACTGCCTAACTCCTAATTCTTAAATAAAACTGACAGCTCTGCTTTTCCTGTGGCTTCTGGAGTCCACTAGCGCACTGTTCTATCCTAATTGAGAAGTGAAGCCTTAGAATTTAACAGCTAACACCTTAATTATTAGGTTTGCAGGTATTCATGGAGGTAATGAATGAAAAAAGAAACCCAATGTACTTAAGACACGGGCAGCTACTCCAGTTTCACCAAAGGCTGATGTTGCTGTACCATTCTCAATCGTCTTTCTCCATAGTATTTTGCTAATCTTTGATAATTTAGCCTTTTATCATAGGGTTACTATAATAAACAGAATATATTTTAAAATTATGTTCAATTCTATGTTAGCAGAGAGAAACTGCGACAATTTTTTTTTTATTAAACTGAGGTCAATATTGGAATTCCATGAATGCCATAACAAATGACAGCAGGAGATTAAGACCCTAAAAATAAACAGGATCAGAAAAGCTGTGACTATAGCTTTCCTTTGGAAAACACAGAATAAGTCTTCTAGACACAAATCACTGGGAACCAATTAAAAAAGTGAAAGAAATTCAGCATTTTAAGACTGAAAAATTGTGAGTAATACATTGTGGTAAAGAATAAAAGATTATTATTATGAGTAAGGGAGATTGCTTCTTAACCCAAAGAAAGTTGACATAATATTTTTCAAGTTCGATTCAACATGTGTTCAAGTAAAAGCAGTAAGCGACAGGTTCAGATTGTAGACTGCCTAAGGGACAAGGGATAAAGCAAGTGTTAATCGTCACTCCCCATCACCTCCACGCCCGAGAATTGCTGTATATTCTGAGGGCTCTGTTACGATGGAAAAAGCAAAAGAAGCACAAGGAAGATACAGCGTTGTCCTCCGCCCACCCGAAGCACAGCCTCAATTCCCCAACCTCGTGCCCCGCCCTCCCTCTTCCTAGGGCTTTCGGTAGTGACTTAAGCCTTTCGCTGCAGCCAGCTGAACGCGGCGGGCCCCGCGGCGGGGTAGAAGAGGACGGGAATTCAGGCTGACGCTCCCTCGCCTTCTCCGCCAATACAGAAAGACAGCTGAGCGAGCGAGGGGCCGTCCTTTCCTTCCCAGGCTGGGGTCGCTACGCCGGGCAGCACCGGGAACTAAGGATTACGACAGGGAAGCCCATCTCGTCCCCTACCCCGGAGCCCCTCACCTCCAAGTGCCGCAAAAGCTGGCTGGCGTTCGCTTCCGACTTAACGGCTTTATACTGACTGATGGTCAGGAGCAAGGACTTCAAGCAGGCGGTGGAGTCCATCGGGACCCGCCACAGCCCCACCTGGGGGCCACCACCACACCTCCAGCTCTCTCCTCCAGCTTTCTCCGCGCTTTTTTTTTGATTTTCGGCCCCACCCCCCTCGCTCTCAGATGCTTCCGGTTCCGGTCGCGCTCCGGAAGTCCCTAGGCAACCTGGCGGACGGCTCTCAATAAAGGGAGGTGGTGGGGGAAGTCGAGGCGCTCTGTGCGTCCGTGAAGGGCGTTGACATCCCGGTCTTATCTGAAAAGCCGCGAGGTTTCAGTTTCGAGATTCCGTGAAGAAGACGAGAAGTCTCGCGAGAAATGCGACTGCGGCTCTCTTGTGGAGGGGCGGTTGGGCTCAGTGGGGTCCTGTTTGTCAGCGCGCTCCGTTTTCGTTCGCTTCCTCGGCCCTCACGTTGGATGGCCGGTTTCCCTTTGTGCATCATCTTCTGCCTGAGAGATGGTCGCTTCCCTCTAGTCTAGACACGGTGAGGGGCTCTAAGGACGAGAATCTTGGGCTCTAGATTTTGAGGCGGCCTGGGAGGGGCCTCTTTCTAAAATCTCAGATATGTCCACCGCTTCTACCAGGAATGTTTGTTTCTCAGCGTAAACCTGTGGCCATTGGGATTCTGTGGCAAGTTAGTCCCACCCTGACGGTAGTCGTCACACTTATTCGAGAAAGCTCCCTCCGGGTGACTCCTGGGCGAGGTATTGCTCCGGAGGGCGTTCTCATTAGCGTCAGTTTTTGTAAGTGAAGATGTCTGTCTTTATCTGGCATGATCGGTTGTTTCGTAACTCTCGGTGTCTGTGAAAATGGCACTGTCGTTTGCGGTTTTTGATCAGAGGTAATATTATGCGTGTGTATATAATGGGATGAGTCGAGAGTAGCTAGCTGGAGCTCTTTGCTTCCTGTGTACTAACGTCGAAACCAGTTTGCAGAAAATTGTAGGAATAGGATACGTGTCCTTTTAAACCATTCGTCAGAAATCATGTTTTGTCATTTCGAAGTATTTTTTACATCACTATCATTTAAAGACGGCATTTATTCTTGTATTAAAAATCCATTTTAAAATTAAATCTGAAAGCTTAAAATAATCTAGCCAATTGAGGCATACGTCAAAAGATCATTGGGTAATTAGCTATTTATAGGTTCGTTCATTCTGTAAATAGTTATTGAGTGTATAACATGGGCTAGATGTCGCCGGTCAGGGAGCAAAGATAATGAAGTATCCACTGCCGAGAAGGGACTGTCTAATAAGAAGGGAAACGGACTAATGGACAGTATATATGGAGTTCACCACATGGGTTAGAGGTACCGCGCAGTGCTGATCAAGAGTGGAGTCAGGCTGTCTGCTTACAAATCCTAGCTCCACTTTTTGCTGTGTGACCATAGATAGGCACACTCTCACTGCTTCCTCTCTTCGTAAGGTAAAATCGGGCTAACAGGAGTACTTGTCTTATAAGATAAATTCAATAAATAATTCATTGAGAGCCTACGGTGTGCTAGGCACTTGTCTAGGCACTAGAGATTCAGTGAATCAAAAATCCTGCTGTTATGGATATTACGTTCTGGTAGGGAGAAAACAAATAATAAACACAAGGTAATAAGGAAAGTGAGATGGGGAAAAAAATAGAGCAGAATTATTCCTCTAGAGTTATGGTGGCTGAGAAGAAGGGAAATGGGAGGTTAGGATAGAGAAAGCCGTGTTTGAGAAAAGACGTCAAGGAGTTGAAAAAGAGAGCCATGTTATCTCGGGAAAAGGTTTCTAGATAGAAGGAATAGCAAGGGCAGAGGCCTTGAAGAAGGAGAATGACAGTGTGTCAGGAACAGCAAGGATGCTGCTATGGCTGGAGTAGGGAGCAAGGGTGAGTAGAGGAGATGAGGTCATGTCAGGTGGTACAGAACATTATAAAATGAGTTAATCAACATAAAGAATTTGGAACAGTTGCCTGGCGTAATGAAGTTCTCAGCAAGTGTCAGTTACATCTTCGTTCGTTGGCAGATGCAGTGACAACAGTTTGGTGGTGTTAAATAATGACAGGTACTTCATCATCATCTCCATTCTAAGCCAAGGGAAAGGGTCAAAGCTGCCTGCTGTTAAGTGCCATCTATCTTTGAAATCTTCCATTTTAACTTAAGCTATTCATACAGATTTTGCGTTCTTTTCCATAAAGTATTCATTTTAATATAAAATAATGTTTCTCAAAAAATCTTCACCAGAAATAGATCTTGTAAATTTAGTAAGTTGTGCCATAGTGGTAGCTGTGAGAAACCCTGACATCTTTAGTTGGAGATACTTGGATATCCTAATATGAACAACAGAGCCATCTTTTAAGCCCCAAGGTGGGGGAAAAGGAAGAGGAGGAAATGAAGCTGGGTCCAGATGACTGAAGGCCTTGTTAGCCTTGAGCTTGGACTCCATCCTGAATTCAGTGGTGATCTCTGGTGTTAAACTGGGGCCTGATCTAGTTGGGTTTGTGTTTTAGATTGATTACTCTGGCAGCTGGATGGACTGTGATTTTGAGGAGGATGAGGCTAGAAGGAGGGAGAAGGTTTAATTTGCTGGAGTCTTTCCAAAGGATAACCAGGATAATTGAAGTGGAGATAGCAAAAAGGTGACAAATTTGAGAAATATATACAAGGTGAAAGAGGCAGAACTTAGTGACCGATTTTGGATGTGAAGAGTGAGGAAAGGGATGAAACTAGTAGGGATTCCAAGTTTCTAGTCTGTGTGATTGCGAAGATATAGCTACTGCTGAGGTAGTTAATAGGAAGTATTCAGGTTGTGTTTTATGTTCAATGAAATTTTATATGGTTTATCATACAGTCTTGTACTGTTCTCAAGTTTATTCCTGGGTATTATGTAATGTTTGTTACTGTGAGTGGTTTCTCTTTTTCTCTGATAAATTTTTAATTTGTTATTGCTACTGTAAAAAAAAGCCAAGGGAAAGCTTTTATACAGCCTACTGACTAAAATCTGTTGTTAATTCTAATAGAGTTTTGCTTACTCTCTTAGACTTTCTAGCTATATATCATCTGTAGATAATAATTCCATCTCTTCCAATATTTGTTGTCTTATTTTATTTCATTAGTGTAATCTCCAAAATATGGAATAATCATGGTGATATTGAACATCTTGGTCTTGTTAGTTAGTTGAATGGGAATGACCAGTATTTAACACTTAGCATAATTTGTGCTGTTGGCTTGTGATAAATATGCTTAAAAATGTTTAGGAGATTGCCATTTATACCTTTTTTATTTAAAGATTTGCCAAAATGTCTGCTAAAAAAGTTATCAAAAGTTTACAGTTATATATCTTATTTTCCCCTTTAAAATGATAATGCAATGGATTATGTTGCTTTTTGTTCTTGGGATAATAATAGCTAACACTTACTGAGCATTTGCCATGTGCCAAGCACTGTCCTGAGAACTTTATACTTACTATTTAATATTCATAACAACTCCATGCTTTAGGTACTACTATGATCTCCATTTTACAGATGAAAAAACTGAGAGGTGAAATAATTTGCCCAAGGTCACACAAGGAGTAGTAACAGACCTTGTATTTGCTATGCTGCAAATATTTTGTTCAGGATTTTATATCTATGTGAGAATTTTCACTAATTTTTTTTATTCTCTCTTTTGGAATTTGGGTTATATTACTTTTGAAAAATGAATTAGAAGTTTTCTATCTTTTTTCTGTGCTGTCGAATAATGAGAATCACATAGGAGTTATCTGGTCTTTGTAGGTTGTATGCCCTTGGCCTGTAAAATCAAGCTTGATAGCTTATTTAGTGGTAAATTTTTAGAAAACATTTGAATTTGTAATATGGTTATGGATCTGATAATTTTTTCTACCTTTTCTTGAGTTAATTTTGGAAATAGAAAATTTTTAGCATATCAACTATTTCTCTAGATTTACAAATTTATTGACATAAAGTTGCATAGTATTCCAATAATTCTCTTAAATCTCTTCTTGGTAGTTTTAAATTTCCTTTTCATTCTAGTGTTATCTATTTATTTTCTTAGTTGGACTTTCCAGGGGTTTGTCTATTTTATTCAACTTTTCAAGAACCAACTTTGGTTTTATTAATTCTTGTTTTTCTTTTTTCAGAATCACTAATTTTACTTTTATCTTTATTAATTCCATCCATATGCATATATTTTTACTTTATTTGTTCTTTTTATAGTTTTTAAAAGTCGAAGACTTAATATATTTACATACTATGTATTTTTTATACAGATCATTTATTTTGTGCCAAAAAATTTAAAGACAGTAGCTAAAGTGAGCTTGCATTTCACTTTTTTAAAATTATGGTTAATTATTTTAACCAGTCAGTAAATATATTTAAAATGCTAATATTGATTCATTCATCAAATATTTACTGAGTGCTAGTTCTTTTTCAAAGAGCATAGAGTGTGTTGGGGAAATATATCAGAATAAGTGCTATTAAGTGAAATAGAGAATGCTATAGGAACACATGATATTTTTTAGGGCAAAATATTAAGTATCCAATTCCTTCAATTTTCAAAGATTGGCATAAAATCCCTCTTTTCTGTAAATTTTTATTGCTGTCTGTTCTTTATGTATGGCATAGATATTTTCTCTAATTTGTAGTCGGGGAAACACATTTAAGAGAGTTAAACAACACTGCGTAGGATCTTATAAGTCCAGTTAGGGCTGTCTAGCTCCTTTATTTCTTCAGGAGAAAATTTAAAAGAACATATCTTCAATACTGTATAGTAAAATGGAAATTTTTAATGTCTCATGAGCAGGGTTTAAGTCAAATTAGATGAGTCAGACTGAATGAAGATATGCATTATATTCTTGATAGGCGTGCGGAGATTGTAGAATACTGAATTTTGTAGTACAGGCATTATAGTAGAGGTGTGAACACTGGGCTAATTGTTCATTCATTCATCCATTATATGTTTAATGAGTGCTTGAGTGGTAGGTACATTTCTAAGTTCTGGGGATACAGTAGTGAATCAAACAGGCAAAAAATTTCTACCCAAGTAGAGCTTTCATTTTAATGGGGGATATAGATAATAAACAAGACGTGTAAGTAAAATATATGAATGTTAGTAATAAGTGCTATGAAGGAAAAGAAAGGGAAGAGGGAGAGGAAGTATTAGAGTCAGGATGGGGTGTTGCGATTTTAGATAGGGTGGAGTATTGATCAGTATTTGCTGCATAACAAATCACCTCAAAACCCAGTGTTTAAAACCATGAGCATTTATTTCCTGCTCACAGGTCTGTGGGTTAACTGCAGTTAGTCCGATCGAGGCCTGGCTTGGCTGAGTAGCTCTGCTTCAGCCATTTTGTGGGAAGAAGGAGGTATCTAGAGCTCAGTTTCAGTTATGTTGAGATGTCTACTAGATGGTGAGTGGGCTGTTGAATATATATTTGTAGTTAAAGGAGAGGTCAAGGCTGGAGATAAAAATCTAAAGCCTTGAGACTAAATGCTGTAGAGTGAGTATGGATAGAAAAGACTGAACCTCAAGGTACTTAAGTATTTAGAGGTTGGAGAGATGTGGAGGAACCAACAAAGAACACTGAGAAGTAGTTGCCGGAGAACAGAGGCCCTGCCTTGACCCCACGATTGTCTGCAAGGATCAGTATTACTTGTAGCACACTGGATGTTCTTGACTTCTAAAGGAGCACTCTAGGTTGGCAGAGAAGGCAGTCTTGATCTATACACAGGCTCCCTCTTCTGCCTTCACAGGCCTTGAGGTGTGCAGAAGGGTGGATGGCTTCATTCTTTAAATCAATATTGAGTGCTTAAAGTGTTCCAGGTGCTCTTCTAGGCCCTGGGGATATAGCAGAGGGATTAAAAAAAAGAAAAAATTTCCTGACTTCATGGGACTTCCATTCTAGCGGGGACATGAAACCAAATCTAAAACTAGGAGATCATTCAGTAGGCATAAAGAGCAGGTAGAACGAAAGTTCCCTTGGCTTGGGTTCCAAAGATTCAAGGCAAAGAAATCCAGTGGTAGAAAATTGGCAGAAGTCTAGGCATGGGGTCGTTTGGATACCATGTCCCCACTATGGCTGAAACAATTTAAATACTAATATTAAATTGATTTTACCCTTTATGCAGAGTCAGAAAGCAAAGTCTGTACAATTAATGTCAACTCACATTTTCCAGAAATGTTACCTTCATCACAAAACTAGAAAACCTAAGTAAACCAAAATTATTCTCCCTTCACGGTTATTCTTCTTCCTGTTTCCTTTCCCAGCTATCAAGTATTGAATTCTGGTGATCTCTGAATGATTTGCCAATCCATAAAATTAACTTCTTCACTTTCCAAATAATTCCTGATTTTTTTTTTCCTATACATTTCACAGAATTCATTTCTAGGTTAAGAGTACAAGATTTGGATAATTTGGGTAAATATTTTTTCCCCATTTTCACATCTAATTTCATATCTCAGAATCAGAAATTTGCCTTTAAAAAAAAAAAAATAAGTACTATCCATTGTTTCTGAATCCAGTTTTGTAGGTAAAGATAAAAGTGACAAAGTTTTATTTTAAGTTAAGGTACAGTAATCATTTTTAATTATAACTAGTATCTATTGAAGGCCTACTTTGTGCAGAGCAATGTCCTTTGCATATGTCATTTTTAAATGTCTGGTCTTTCACAAAATAAATATTATCAAATTCATGAAATGGGTAGATATCGGCTTCCTGAATTAAAATGTTAAGCTGTTTTCTAAGACAGGGGTGTCCAAAGTGGAGTATGTACACCTCGGCATATGTGAAACTATCTCTTGGGATGTGGGAACAAATATTAGAATTTTTCTTTTTACTTATTTTCCTTTATTTTTCTTTTTTAGTTAGTGTAAGCATTTACTTTTATTTCTTATTGAAATATAGTTGATATACAATATTATGTTAGTTTTAGGTATACAACATAGGTCTCTATACATTACAAAATGATCACCACAGTAAGTCTAATAACCATCTGTCACTGTACAAAGTTATTACAATATTATTGACTATATTCCCTATGCTGTATATTACATCCTGGTGACTTATTTGTTTTATAAGTGGAACTTTGTACCTCTTAATGCCCTTCACCTATTTCACTGAATCCCCCACCCTTCTCCCCTCTGGCAACGCCAGTTTGTTCTCTGTAACTGTGAGTCTGTTCTGTTTTGGTTTTTTTTGTTAATTTGTTTTCTTTTCTAGATTCCACGTATAAATGAAATCATATGGAATTTGTCTTTGTCTGTCTGACTTATTCTATTTGGCATAATACTCTCTAGGTCCATATGTGTTGTCGCAAATGGCAAGATTTCACTCTTTTTTATAGCTGAGTAATGTTCCATGGTGTATATATACCTCACATCTTTTTCCATTCCTTTTCGATGGACACTTAGGTTGCTTCCATATCTTGGCTATTGTAAATAATGCTTCAGTCAACATAGAGGTACATATGTCTTTTTGAATTAGTGTTTTTGTTTTCTTCAGGTAAATACCCAGAAGTGGAATTGCTGGATCGTATGGTAGTTCTGTTTTTAATTTTTTAAGGAAACTCCATACTGTTTTCCACAGTGGTTGCCCCAATTTACATTCCCACCAGCAGTGCATGAGGGTTCTCTTTTCTCCATATCCTCTTCAATACTTGTTATTTGTTGTCTTTTGATGATAGCCATTCTGACAGGTGTGAGGTGATATCTCACTGTGGTTTTGATTTGCATTTCCCTGATGATTAGAGATGTTGAGCATCTTTTCATGTGTCTGTTAGCCATCTGTATATCATCTTTGGAAAATGCCTATTTAGGTCCTCTCCCCATTTTCTAATTGGAGTATTTGTTTTTTTCATATTGAGTTGTATGAGTTCTCTATATATTTTGGAAATTAACCCCGTATTGGATATATGATTTGCAAATATCTTCTCCCATTTGTTAGGTTGCCTTTTCGTTTTCTTGATGGTTCCCCTTGCTGTGCGAAAGCTTTTTAGTTTGAAGTAGTCCCATTTGTTTATTTTCGCTTTTGTTGCCCTTGCCTGAGGAGACAGATCCACAAAAATACTGTTTAAGACCAGTGTCAAAGAATTTACTGCCTATGTTTTCTTCTAGGGGTTTTATGGTTTCAGGTCTTATATTTAAGTCTTCAGTCCATTTTGAGTTTATTTTTGTATGTGGTGTAAGATAGTGATCCACTTTCATTCTTCTGCATGTAGCTGTCCAGTTTTCTGAACACCATTTATGAAAGAGACTGTCTTTTCTCCATTGTATATTCTTGACTCCTTTGTTGTAGATTATTTGACCATATAAGCATGGGGTTTATTTCTGGGCTCTCTATTTTGTTCCATTGATGTATATGTCTGTTTTTGTGCAAGTACCATACAATTTTGATTACTATAGCTCTGTGTATAGTTTGAAATCAGGGAGCCTGATACCTCCAGCTTTGTTCTTCTTTCTCCAGATTGCTTTGGTTATTTGGGATCTTTTGTGGTTCAAAAAAATTTTAGGATTATTTGTTCTACTTCTGTACAAAACGACATTGATATTTTGATAGGGATTGCGTTGAATCTGTAGATTGCTTTAGGTAGTATGGACATTTTAACAATATTAATTCTTCCAATCCATGAGCATGGTATATTGCTCCATTTATTTGTGTCACCTTCAGTTTCTTTCATTAATGTCATGTAGTTTTCAGAGTATGGGTCTCTTACCTTCTTGGTTAAATTTATTCCTAGATATTTTATTCTTTTTGATGCAGTTGTAAATGGAATTGTTTTCTTGATTTCTGTAACTGGTAGATCATTTGTAGTGTATAGAAACACAACAGATTTCTGTATATTAATTTTGTATCCTACAACTTTACTGAATTCATTTATTAGTTCTAAATTTTTTTGGTGGAGTCTTTAGGGTTTTCTGTATATAGTATCATGTCATCCGCAAACAGTGAGAGTCTTACTTCTTTCCAATTTGGATGTCTTTTATTTGTTTTTCTTGTTTGATTGCTGCAGCTAGGACTTCAAATACTGTGTTGTTAAGCGTGGCGAGAGTGGCCATCCTTTTCTTGTTTCCTGCCCCTCTGGCACATACCCTAAAATTAGTTAATGAATCTCCTTCACATATGACCCAGGTGCTTTTCAAGCTACTGCCTCTGCACTGGGACTTGGTGCAAGTGAGTTTTTGTGTGCCCTTGGAGAGAGGAGTCTTGGTTTCCTACAGCCTTTTGGTTCTCCTGGATGTAATCCCTGCTGATTTTGAAAGCCAGACATTGTGGGGGCTCGTCTTCCCAGTGCAAGTCCCTTGAGGTAGGAAGCCCAGTCTAGGGTTCAGACCCCTCACTCCTCAGAGAGGACCTCTGAGGCTGTGATATCCCTTCCACCTGTGGTTCACCCTGCCAGGGATATGGGTTACCCCCAGAACACATCTTCACCCCTGCTACTCATCTTGATGTGGCTTTTCTTTGTATCCCTAGTTGTAGAAAATCTTTCCTTCCAGCGTTCAGGTCATTCTCAGAGATAGTTGCTCTATATATGTAGTTTTACTTATGGTGTGTCTGTGGGAGGGGACAAGCCTGGGATCTTCCTTCTCTGCCATCTTAATCCCAAGTCTACTTATTTTAATCTCATTCTTTTTTATTTTATATTGTAGTAATATGTGTACATAGTTCATAAATGAATGGCTATTCGTATGTTTTCAGTGTATTCTCACATTTATTGCCTTAGAGATATGTGATAAACAAATTTGGAGACTTCTCCAAAATCTTTAACCTTAACAGAGCATTTAGGTAGGCATTAATTATTATTTATTTCAATACCACATATAGTATCGGGCATTGTTCTGCATTGTTTTGTTGAACAAATGAACTCTCTTAGCAAAAACTAATGTGAATAGTATACTATGAAATATTAAGATGGCACGATTAATTATCTTTACAGTGTCAATAACTAACCAGTAGGATTGTACTTTTGTTTCTGAGTGTTTGTCTCTGTGCATATTATTTAGTTCAGCTTATATCTGTACACGAACGTTAGGTAAAGTCAAATATTGCACTTAATGGGACATAGTGAAAAGAACATGGAATTTGTAGTGGGTGAAACTTGGGCATGAATTCCTGCTTTTATTGATTTATTAGCTATGTGAACTCTCTAAGCCTCAGTTTCTTAATTTTTAAAGTGGATTACAGTAATGTGTATCTTTCGGAGTTGCATGAAGATCAAATGTGTATTTAATGTACATAAGTACATAGCCTAGAGCCTGGCATATTGGAGCTGGTGAAAATTAATCATATTTTTAATGAAACCAAATTTAATACACCTAATTTTATATGAAAGGAAACTCTTCATAACCAAAGCTTGATCTGCCTTCTTACCTAAACCCTTCTTACAAATGTATGCCTTTCTGAGGTAATGAGGGGTAGCTAGTTTTCTTACTTGAGTGGATCAATTTGGATTTGGGTAGGGTAGGCTTTGTCATTGGTGTGAGGGAGTCAAGTACACATTGTGTCCTCCATTCTCTGCTTGATTATCATCTCTACTTGTGTCATGTCTCAACATTCTGTCTTGTTTCCTTTTTTCACTATTGTCTAATAACTGTAATGACAACATAATATTTTTAAATTGCTGAAAATATTCCACTTTTGGAGAATTTGCTAAAGGGTAACATCTGCTCCTTCCAATGGTTCCCAGATATGTTTCTGAATAGCCTGGTTTTGGCAGTGCTACTGTAAATAACCTGAAATTGATGGGTAGTTTAATACCTGGATGGTTTTTTTCAGATAAATCCCAACCTGCGTATATCCTAAAAATGCATAGGACAACTTCCCATAACAAAGATTTATCCAGCCCCAAATATCAGTAGTGCCAAGATTGAGAAACACTGATTTAATGGGCATAATAAAAGTTCTCAGTAACTGAACTCCTCTTCTGAAAAATACCAAGTATATTATTTTCTTTTCAAACTAATAGCATTGAGAAAAGTGAGCTTTATTTTTACTGTTTTTGTACTAACATTCATCTTTTCCCTCTGGCGTTGTGTGATCTGTAAGTGCCAGCGCTGACAAGGGTACAAATTCATAGGACATATACCCACACATTAAATGTAAACTTGGTGGCCAATTAGAGCCTCTAACTTGGTCAGGTGAGTTAAATAAGATGAGTATTGGAGTGGATTTAAAAAATCATGTGCCTGTGTACAGTTTAGGGAGGTGACAAGAGTGCTGCAAGGTAAATGTTTAAGTGAATGGTTAAAAATTTATAAGCAATAGTGCTTTGATGTGAATAAGCACAGCTTTAAAAATGGGGAAATAAAACCTTTACAAGTATTTAAAAAAATAAAGTTTGTCATAATTTCAGTAGATAAGAGGGAAAGTGGGAGCTGGGAGCTCAGAGGGAGCAATAAGAAAGGCATTTTACTGTTGTCAAGCTATGGATAGCCATGCCTTATTTTTCAGGCAGTAAAATAGCCTGCAGATAAAGTCATTTTGGTTGGTGGGTAAAGGTGTGCTGTAAATTGACACTGAACTTTAGCTTGCCTTCTGATCAACCAGCCAGAACGTGAATAAGTTCCTGCTGAAGAACAGTTCCTCAGTTCCAGGAAGGCAGAGTAAATTTTTAGTTTCCTGTTGACAGGAAAAGTCTATTGAAATGAATACACCGGGGGAAACCAGATTCACTCTTTCTCCCACGTTAATCCTGATGTTAAAGGTTTCCTTCAGCCTCTTCTAGAGCGGTAAGAACCTTGGGATCATCTTAGAAGCACAGTGGTAACGTTTCAGGCTGGCTTCCTCCTTTCTGTTGCTAGGCACTATGCCCTCCTTCCCAACGGAGGCTGTCAAGTGCTCCTGCTGCCGCTGTTGCTGGTGGTGGTTGCCTCTCTGCTCAGCTCCTGGGAAATGATGTGATTGATGGTCCTCTCTGCTGGAAAACCCTTCCTCACAGAGATCCAGCTCAGGTTGTATTTTTAAGCAGGCTGAAAAAGAATGCCAGTAGCCTTTCTTAACTCTTAATTCAGGATCCAAATATCTTCAGATTTATTGATTAATTTTACACCCTTTTCTTTTTCAAGCTGAACACTGAATAGCTTAGCAGAGGCCTTCCATCCTCTCTACCTTGTTGTCAGAGGATTTTCCTCCCCTTGTTTCAGCCTTGCTTTGATCTGTGGAAACAGCTACTGACTGAAGGAGAGCTTATCAGACGGGGAATTATCCATGTCTGAGCTTTTAAATTCTGGAAATTAGGGGATTGTTTTGTCTGGAAAAGGCATGTTTGTATGCTCTGGCTATGAAATAATGCCTAGCTGTTACTTTTTATTAAAATAATCAGGGAGGTTATAGAAACCATAAAAGAAGAACAGTTTGATCACAATCCTAAAGTTTTCAAAGCCATGTCCTTATCTATACTGCTTTATTAAGGAGATGAAGCAGATCTGAGCTAGTGTGAAAGAATAACAAGGTTTATCCAACCTCTCTCTGCTTAATTATTAGCTTTAGGTTGTATCTTTCATCAGTATTTGAACAGAGAATGCAAATTTAAATAGGCCTATAATGTTGCTTACTGAGTTTTAAAAGTAAGAGTAAAACTGTAAAATAATTTACTTAGGAGAACTGGATCCTGCATAGGTGAGTTATAATATTGACAGTGGTGTTTTGTTAGGGATGGGCAAAAACTAAGAGGTGTTAGAAAGCTGTCTGTTTTAAATGAGGAAATTTAGATGGAAGTCTCTGTATTTGAATCTTCACATTTGTGTTTTGATTAAGAAGTATTAGTTAGCATTGAATTGTTGGAGAATTGCTCTTGTCTCTCAAGATTTTCTGTGTAACTTAGAGGTGGTGTGAGTCAAATATAGAATATAGGTAGTCTCATAAGTAGGAATACTTGTTTTGCAGATAATCCCACAGGACTTCCTTTGGCCCTTACACCAGAAACAGAGTTACCCCCTCCCCGTTTAAGCTCATAATGACAGGATACTCAGACCTCAAGGCTTAGGTGGGTTCAGGTCCTGCAATTTTGTCTTCCTCTCTATGTGTTCGCTTTTTCTGGCTTTTTGGAAGACTCAACATCATGTAAAACAATGTTTCTTTGAGTAAACACAATCTGAATTCTTAATAGGCGACTTACAAATGATCTTGTGGAACATGGTTTCTTGATTTTGGAATCACCTATGCTGAATTGCGCTTTAGTAATGGGCCTCCAAAAGTCTACTGATCTAACTTATGGGTGTATATTAAATATGCTGTTAGAGAATATGGCTACCCAGTTACTGAGATAATAAGTGGTTCAGAGGCAGCAGGTGAGAAACCTTATCCAATCTTGTGCTTGGTGGCAAGATAGTCTAGTTCTGTTTTATTTATGCTATTGCTGCCACTTGCTTTTCTTTTCCTCATCATTGCTTTCTTTGCCCCAAAGCACCAAGCAATAGTGTTACATATGTTTGCTCTGATACTTCCTGGGCTTCTACACAGTGGCATCAGAAAGAGAAGTCAGCCTAGCAGAGGGCAATGGAGTCTGGAGGCTTGAACTCTTAGTAAAAGAGATCAAATGGAACTAATGTTAGAAGAGTTGTTCTTGGGGGGGTTAAATAGAGAGCTAAATAAATAAACAGATATACTGAGATTTGTGTTGCCTCAGTATTTTGTTTCTCTTTCAGGAAACATCCACAATGTCCATTGATATTTGAACCAGAGAGTATGCAAGAGTTTTTTACATGCCGCCTCTCCTATTTTATGATGATACAGGATCATACGATTTTGGGAAAAAGTAGCTAAATGTTACTTTTAGACTAAAAGAAAACAAAACAATTAGTGCTATCAGGATTGTGTTAAACAGGAACACATATACGTCCATGGGAAATAAATTAGTACAGATCTTTTGGGAAGCCATTTAGCAGTATGCACCAGGAAGCTTAAAATGTTTGTGTCTTTTGACCTGAGAATTCTATTTCTGAGAATATATTGTAAGGAAATAATCATAAATATAGAAAAGACTTTATGGACAATGGAGTTTAATGCAAAACTAATTATTTATAATGAAAAAAATGGGAAACAATCTAAATGTCCATCTGTAAGGAAATGGTCAAGGAAACACCAATCAACCAACTGTTGTGTAGCCATTGAGAATGTTTACTAGGAGTATAAAATAACATGAGAGATGCTTTTGATATAGTGTTCAGTGGTGAAAAAGGTGGTGTAGTATTGTCTAGTCAATATGATTACAAATTGGTAAAATATAACTGTGCTTGGAAAAAATTAAGTATATTAAAATATAGGCAGTGATTTATGTTTGGATGGTGAAACTATGTGATTTTCATTTTCTTTTATAGCAGTTTCAAAACTTTCTTCAATGATCATGTACTATTTTTATAGTGGGGAGGAAGAATGTAATACTGCTATGTTCCCACTAAAAATATTACTTTCCTTACAGCTTTGAATAGCGGTAGTAAAAGTCAGTCTACAAGCATTGGAATAAGACTTTTGCAAAAGAACATTGTGCAGCATGGATTCTCTACCAGAAGCATTTCTTGTGAGGTAAGGGATGGGTTGACAAAAACCAACTGCATTTGTTGCTTTCCGAAGACATGACAGTTTTTTCCGTATAACCTTGGGAAGCTAAAGTGAATGAGATATCTTTATATTACAAGACAATTTAGCAACCTTGAATAGTGGGGGATATAGACTGAGTGAAATCTAATTTAAAAAAATTTCCCTAAGGACCATACCCTGGCTAAAGAGCTAAGAATTAAAAAAGGTACCACAGCTTACTACACTTGGGGCACTCTCACCAAAATAATGTTTTATTTATCATTTAACAAGCACTTACATAGACTTCCTCTTTGCCAGGCATTGTTTTAAAAACTTTTACAATGTTAACTTATATAAACCTCATAACAACTCTATGAGGTAGATGCTATTATTATTTCCATTTTATAGACGGTAACCTAAGCATAACCCAGAAGACGACTGAGTGATTCAGCTGGGCCCAGGCCAAATGTCAATCTGTGCCCTCCAACCAGGGCAAGTTCAGCCTGCGTATATCTCTCCCATATAATACTAAACAGCAGATTAGTACTGGAGATCTCCCTCCCACCTTGATCTGTCTCATATAATAAGCAATGTGATCTGTTAATTTATTTTACAAGCATTTACTGGACTCCTTGGTGCTTAGGGAATAAAGACTAAGACAAAATTTGTGTACTTAGAATTATGATGTAGTAGGAAGATACATAAAAAGCTATCATATTTTTAGATAAAATACATGCATAAGTGTTACATTAGCGATGTTGTGTGTGTATATAGAAAGGAACAATAGTTATTGACTGAGTATTGAGTGAGTTTCCACAAAGTGACATTTGAACTGAACTGTAAAGGTTAAGAAGCATTTTGATGGGTGTAGTAGCAGAGGGGATGGGAGGTCAATTGGCTGAGGAAACAGCAAGAAAAAGTACTTAAGATAAACTTTTGGGGAGGATTTCGACTGTCCTGCTAAGGAGGTGAGTTTTATTTTGTGCAGCGCCATTGACATTTTAGGAAGAGAAAAAAGGAGCTGGCCCGGTGGTATAGTTAAGTTAAGTTAAGTTGGAGCACTCTGCTTCAGTGGCCTGGGGTTTGTAGGTTTGGATCCCGGGCGCAGACCTACACACTGCTCATCAAGCCATGCTTTGGTGGCATCCCACATACAAAATAGAGGAAGATTGGCACAGATGTTAGCTCAGCGACAGTCTTCCTCAAGTAAAAAGATGATTGACAATAGATGTTAGTTCAGGGCCAATCTTCCTCCTCCCCCCCCCCCCCAAAAAAAAGAGAAAGGAAATTTTACACTCTATTTTGGCAAGACTACTTCTATCAATAGTAGGAGGGATGGGATCACAAGATATGACACTTGTAATAGCTCAGGAAGAGGCTGATGAAGGCTTATACTGATGAGAATAAGAAACAGTAAGAAAGGAGGGATTTATAGAACTAGAATTAACAGAATTCTGTGACTGCTTAAGTATGAGAAAAGGGGCAAAAGAGAAGCAGAGATTGCTCAAAGGTTTCTAATGACCAGAAGGAAATATATAGCATTAGCTAACATGGGCATCAAAAAGAGGACAGGTTTAATGTATGTGAGAAAGAAAGAGAGGACAGACAATGAGTTTAGTTTTGGGCATGAGGAGATCGAGGTGCGGCTGAGATATCTTCATGGAGGTGGTCAAGTAGGTAGTTGGAAATATGTAGCTGTATCATCACAGAGCAGTTAAGGCTGGAGATTTAGACTTGGGAATCATTGGAATGGGGTGCTGTTTGAATTCATGGAAGTTTGCTCACTAATTTATTTGTTTTATATTCATTCATTCAGTAAATACTTGAGTGCCTATTTTATGTCAGATGTTGGGATGGATACTTGGAGGTTAAGTAGTGAATAAGAAGGGCCTGATCTCTATCTGAGAGTGTTTATACATGAGCATAAATGAGATTGATTTAAGTAGAAAATGTAGTAAGAAAAAAGAGGGCTAAAAATGGAACATTACTATATATACTGTATATATTTTAGGATATATTGTTGTAGCAAAATTTCAGCTTCTCCCAGCAGCAGAACAAAGTATTTGAGTGGTAAAAATAGAAGAATAAAAGAAAAATACTAGTCTGTGTCTAGTTTTAGCGTTGCTACTTTCTAGGTGTATAACATAATACAAGTTATGTAACCTTTCTGGACATCAATTATAGAATAAAGTGGCTGCCACTTATGACTGCTGATGTACCTTCCTGTTCTAAAACATAGGGAGCATGGGTTGATAGTGTTAATGTATATAGTTCTATATTCGATATTATTAAAATAATAAGTAAATAAGATGAATGAGAGGAAGAGAGATAGCCAGTGGTACAAACAGAGAAGTGGACAGCTTTTCAGGGCTAGGAGGAAAACCAGCAGTAGCAAAGAATTCAGAGATTTTCAAGGAGGATTGGAAGGTGTCATGGACAGACAGTGTTAAATGATCCAGAAAGGCCAAGTAGAAAGAAAAGCTGAGACAAAGCTGTAGAAAGAGCAAATAGGATTTCATTAGTAACCTATTTTAACGTTGGGTGGGAGTGAGAATTAGTTAAGTTTACACAACAAAATTTATTATGGAACCTAGGGAAAATATAGCACCTCACTTCCCATGCTTTTGATTAAGAAGCTCTGAAGTAGGGTTTGGTCATCTGGGTGTTTCAAAAGCTTCACAGGTGATTTTAGTATGCCTCTGGGAATGAGAACTACTGGATTAAGGAGTGAATGATTCTGAAATGGAGTTAGCAAGTAGAGTATACATTTGAGAACATTTTGTACTCTTTCTCAAACCTTGAGAGGCTTCAGAATACTGAATACTGGTCTATATTGTGTGTCTGTTAAAGATGAAAAGTTTTTTACATCAGCTTTCTGTTCTCTCCCCCACCATCCAGTAAGGGCATAGCATAATTTCTTTTCTTTAACTTGAGTCCCTAAAGAGATATGGCACCTACCACCATTATCAGTCTTTGATACACATTACATAAACTTATGGAACTTTCAGACAAAAATTCGCTTGTTTGATTCTTTACTACTACAGTTTAATTGTGTTCTTTGTAAGGAGATGCTCTGAATACACCTTTCTTTTTCATTTAAAATAGGGATCCTCCTGTAGAGGAGCAGGCTAAGGAGGAAACCGAGAATAAGGTAGAAAAATCAACTGATCAACTGGTAAGAGAAGATTTAATTTTCATTAACTGTTAGTTAATTAATAATGATTAATTATATATGAGATTGCAGTGCTAAATCTAGTTAGTTTAATTATCTGTTGAAAATTTTGAGGTGAGTCCAGTTTCCTACCTTAATATGTAAAATTACAGTCATAATTAAATCTTTGATAATTTCAAAGTTATCATTCTAAGCACCAATCCTCACTGCAAGTTAAAATTAGTAGATAATTGAATTGACTAGCCCAGAAACATTCCAGCAATCAGTTTTAAGAAATCTCTTATTTTCTTTTAAAAGCAAAATCCAAACAATAGGGACACTATATACATACAAAGAAAACATAGCCACAAAGAAAATTTTATTTAGTAAGCAATTTCACTGAGTTGTTTCTGAAGTTAATTTTCTTTCATGGTTTTATCATCTTTAATGTTAGAACTTCCAGTTATAAATGAAAGAGAATAACTGAATGTACATTAATATAAGCTTTTTATTGCCAATGACATATACTTTATGGTAGATAAAATACACACACACACAACACATGCTTATATTTAGTGAAGGATAGATGAAGGGGTATTTGTTAGGTTCTTGATAGTGCAATTTTTACCTTCCACATAGTTCTATGTAATGACTGATGTCCACTTGTTAACAAAATTTGTAAAGGTTATCAAACAACTTAGGAGGAGAAAATGTATAAACATAAAATAACCATAGTATTCACCTGCATGAGGTTTTCACCATAAAAAATATTGCAGAGGAAATACGATATGTGCACATGTACATAGAGACACACAGTTGGACCAGAGGGATTAGATCCAGAAAAGACATTTATAAATACATATTTGGGAATACAGAAGGCAAGGGAAGTGGAAACTTTGACCTGAATTTGGTTTAGATACTAAATCAGTTTTGCAAAAATGGATTGAGCATCAAATATTTTGATAACTAACTTAAAAAAAATTGTATTTATAATAAGATATAAATATTTAACAATCATGAAACTTATAGTATTTCCTGTTTAAAAAATTTTATTCATGCCATAATCTTACTTGTGTATCAATTTGGTAATTAGTGTTAGATGATTCTGCAGTTACTTTTGACTGTGGAATTGACCTTTAGTTTGAAATATAAGCACTACTAACAGTGGTAATTCTTTATAAGGGTTTGTCTAGTTACTTGTGGAAGTTGTGTTTTTTCCAACTTTTTGAAAAATTTCAAACCTGCAGAAAAGTTGCAAGAATAGTACAACCAACACTTAAATATTCTTCACCAAGATTTAGCAAACTATTAACATTTTCCTACATTATTGGATGTAATTTTTATATAATGAAGTACTATAAAAAGTAAGGTGTATTTATTGAGTATTGATGAGGATGAAGGAATCTCAATTTAAGACTCAAACCCAGAACAGGAGAGTAGGCAGACAGTCCTGCAATGGACTTTATGGTTCCTAGTCACTTTCCTGGGTAGTTCCAGGTCTGTTAGAGACCTGACAGTCAAAGAGGCAGTCACCACTAGGGCATTTTCAGTGACCCAAATTCTACATGACCTCTGCAGTAAGACGTTGTCTGTCTGATTTTCAGATGTTAGCAGCAACTTATTCATATTCCCACAGTTTCAGTAAGTTATAGGAACTGTGGTATCCTGTTAAAGTTTGAAGGAAGGGCACCATGCATCTGTTCCAGGCTCTTTATCCATTTCTTTTGCCCACTCATTCCTTACAACTAATGTTAATAGACAGTCCAGCAGGACTTGACTATATAGCTATCAAATAACTATTAATGATGGCTTTATTAAGTCTGTAAGAATCAGTTCCTGAAGTCCCCAAATTATTACCACTTACTCAGCTCTGACTGAATTGAGATGATAAGTAAGAGTCAGTCTATTTTACTACTTTGTTTATAATTTAAACTATTACAGTTCTGTTCATTTTCAAATTGCTGTGTGTTTAGTAGCTTAAGTGTCAGTCACATAATGTAAAAAGCACTGTTAGATTTAGTTTTCATATTATTATGTAGTATAATCTACGTAATATTTTAAATTTAGCATTTTTTATGCCTAAAATGGACCAATTGAATACGTGCTGTGTATTTCTAAAGGGCAACTATTTTTTAAGGCCTAACTCACATTTAAGTCTAAAGTCGTTCATGTTTCCCATCCCACCACCCTACAAAAAAGAGATGTAATTATTCCCATCTTTCAATCTCTGCTTTGTTTATAGCTTCCAAATGAATTTATGATGGCCTTCTCTATATTAAAATTTCTTGAATTTGGTCTGAAACTTCATGCTATGTTATAAGTTCCTTGAGAACAGAGAGAATGTCTTATTCTTATTTGGATTTTCTTTAGTTCTGTCACAGTATCTACATGTAGTATGTAGAGGCACTTTGTTCTTTTTGTTAATACTTCAGCTGGTTTTAATATTAGAGTAAATAAGAATGTGTGTAATTGTGTAGATTTTTAATAAATAATGTCTTCTAGGACAAACAGGAAAAGGACACACCTACTGATCTTGTCCCTGTTAACCTACTATTAGAAGTGAAGAAGTTACTGAATGCAGTTAATACTCTACCAAAAGGTGTGGTCCCTCACGTTAAGAAGTTCTTAGAAGAAAATTTTTCCTTCCAAACTATGCAGGTAAGATCATAATTTGTTTTTGGGGATAGAAGTGCAGCTCTGTGTATGACTATCTAGGGAAAACACACAGGTTCCTTTACTCTCACACACCTACCACACTCACAACACTTCTGACACTAGATATGTGAGTTTATTTCCACACTGACCAATTCTCTGACACTAGCTGGGTGTCCTACAAGTCACTTCAATTCTGACACTATCTAACTGGAGTTAGCATCAGATCCCACAAGTTAAGGGCTCAGTCCCACAAGACTGCTGCTACTTCACACACCTCTCGCAAGTCTTAGGTTGTCTCTGGTACTTCTGACCAACTGTCTATAAATTGGGGTTCCTACTGAACCCCTCATGGGTTCAGTAACTTGCTAGAACAGCTCACAGAACTCAGGGAAACACTTATGTTTATCAGTTTAATACATAATAAAGGGTATGATAAGGGATACAGATCAATAGCCAGATGAAGAGAAACATAGGGCAAGGTCTGAAAGGGTCTGGAGTGCAGGAGTTTTGTTGCTGTGGAGTTGGGTTGCACCACCCTTCTGGCACATGGTTGTGTTCACCAAACTGGAAGATCTGTGAACCTCATACTTTTAGGATTTCTATGCAGGCCTTATCAAGTAGGCATGAGCAATTATTAATTCAATTTCCAGCCCCTCTCTGGGAGTGGCAGATGGGGCTGAAAGTTCTAAGCTTTTAATCATGGCTTGGTATTTCTGGTGACCAGCCCCCATCCAGGAGTCCACCAAGAGTCATCTCATTAGAACAAAAGACAATCCTATCGCCCAGGAAATTCCAGAGGTTTTAGGAGCTATGTGTCAGAAACCAGGGTCAGTGACCAAATAATAGCAGGAACTAGGAACAGAGATCAATATATGTATTTCTTATTGTTTCACAATGACTCCCTCTTTTCTTTTTTTTTTTTACCACAACAGTGCAGCAAAGGTCTTGAAATCTTCATCTTACTTCTTGTGAGGGGCTTTGGTGTCAGTCTTGACTATAGACTTTTATTAATTAAATAAATAGAGTTAGTTGGTGCTACCCTTTCAAGAATAATGGTAGGAAATGGGTTAGTAGCTTGTAAGCTGTTGACTATAAGGTCTAGTGTTTATTCTAGTTCTACTAATAACCCGTAACATGCCACTCTGGGACGGGACTGTTTTCAGTTTTCGTAATTTGTAAAATGTTGACAAATTTTTCAAAAATGTAAGACTAAGAAAAATAATGTCCAAAACTTTTGGATTTATGAGTGAAATAAATATTCTAGAGAATATACTGTATAGTTTCATCTTGCAAATAGTTTTTCTAGATAATTTGTGAAACTTTCAGCACAAGATGGGTATCAGTTGTTAAATTAATAGAGTTTTCCAAAGTTAAAGAAAATGACCTCTTCTCTTTGTGGCAATAGATTGGGGGGGAAGGGGGCAAAATACCATAGGTGTTTTGAAAAGGCTACATTTTGCCTTTTCTGTGAAATAATACATCATTAATTATTTCCATGCAACAAATTAATACTACTATGATTAAAAATTCAAACTGAAAATATCTAAAGACATTATATACAATTATAACCTTAACTGAGATAATTTACCACAGTATGAATTCTGGTTTGAAATTGATGGAATAGTGCCACTATTTCCCTCTTATCTTTTGGAAATCACCCAGAAACACCAAAAAGAAATGGAAATCAGTAGCCTTTATATATGCAAACAATATAGTCAATTAGAAGGTAAAAATGAAAAGAAAAATATTTATTTATAGTAGCAACAAAAAAGGTAAAATACCTAGGAAAACACTTAAGAAGTATGAAAGATATAAACTAGTATTTCTCAAAGTTTTTCCTAAGTCACCTGCATGAAGCTATCTGAACCCCATACTAGTCCTAAAGAATCACAATCTCTTGTAGTAGGTCAGGGAATCTGAATTTTAGCAAGTACCCACACACTGATTTTCTTCACATTAAGTTTGAAAATCAATACTCTATATTAAAACAATAAATAGAAATCTCTAGAACTGTATTAAAGGTAAGAAAAGAAGACCTGAAGGGAAAGTAATACATGTAGGAAGACAGTGTGATAAAGCTGTTAATTTTCCTGAAATTAAAATTTACAAATATCATATAATTCCAATAAAAATGACAAAAAGATTTTTTTTGTTATTGTTACTAAAAGCTAATTCTAAAGTTCAAATGGGAAATAAAAGGAAGCATAACCAAGAAAATTATGAAAGAGGAGTGTAGGGGAGAAGGGCTGGGAATTTGGCCACTTAGATATTAAAACTTATTATGACGCTCTAATGACTAAAAGATTGTCTTACTTACTCTTGACTTTACAGAGAAGTCTAGAAAATAGAAGACAAATTCCAGAAGTAGACCCACATACGTACAGAACTTTTATGTACGATAAGATGATAAAAAGTGATAAAACTAATGGGTAAATGGGGAAATTAACAATCCCAATGGGAGATTTTAACATAGTTCTCTTAAACTGATAGAACGTGGACACAAAATTAGTAGAGCTGTAGCAAAGTTGGTCTAATTCATACACACACGCGCACACACACACACACTATACCCAACAGTGGCAAAATATACATTCTTTTCAAGTGCACACAGAACATTTACAAATATTGATCATATGCTAGGTCGCAAAGCAAGTCTCATCAGATTTCAAAGAATCAAAACATACATGTTCTCTGACTAATGTACAGTTAATTTAGAAATCAGTAATAGAAGATAAACTATTGTTCCTAAGTTAAGATATATACCTCTAATCTGGGTAACCCATGGATCGAAGAAGAAATCACAATGAAAATTAGATAAATGTTGAACTGAATAAAAGATATATACCAAAATTTACATTATATAGGTAGAAGCTTTGCTTCGAGGAATATTTATAGCTTAAAATGCTTATATTAAAAAAAGAAGCAAGGTTGAATACTAGTCATCTAAACATAAAGTTCAAGAGGTTAATGGGAGAACAAAAGTTAAAAACAAAGTCAAAAGAAGGAAGTAATAGAGATAGCTAAAACTAATGAAATAGAATAAAACATAAAAGAGAGGATCAATAAAGCCAAAACTTGGTTTTTTGAAAAAAAATTGATAAATGCCTGGTAAGAATGTTCTAAGAAAAAGAAAGGAGGCAAAAATAACCAAAACCCTGAATGAACATGAAAACATCAATATAAATTCCATAGTCAGCTGAAGGATAATAGAGAATTCTGCTACTTACAGTGGCTGCTTGGGTTGGTTTAGAGCAACCCTCCTTTGAGAAGTACTAGGAAAACTGGACAAAATCTTTCTTAGTAATACTTACTTGTGCTTTTCTGTCAGATCACTTAATTCAACTAGGGGTTAAGATGATTCCAAGCTTTACTTCTGTCCTTTGAGGAAGGGTCCATTTATGGTTTAACTTTGTGGCAGATACTGTCAGTGCCCTGCTCATACCCTATGGCCACTTGGACTGTATCATTTCAGTATGCTCTGGACAATTTCCAGTTTTCAATATCTATATCTCTTTGCCTCAGGCCTTTTTTTCCTGAAACTTCAGAAGACTGTACTTCTCATGGCAGTTCAGAAGTTCCAAGAAATTAATACTCCCCCCTCACTTCAGAAAGTACTCAATCAATAAGCCTTATAAATATCCCCGTTCTGTCTCCCCTTGAGTTGCTGAGGCTTGTGCTTTTCACTGTTTTTCAGAGTTCCCCTATTGTATTAACCCTAGCCGCCTACCCTGGATAACTAGCTTAATAACACACGTGTTAATTTAAAGCCTATTTTCCCTTCCCTGTATCACTCCTCACTCCCCTGCCATTTTTCTCTGTACCTACCGAATAAACTACTTGCATTCAAATCCTTACGTTAGGGTCTGCGTCCAATTGGAACCCAAACAAACACACTTACTTTAAGGATGTGTTTCTTCAGGGTCCCAACCAAAAGAATAAGGTGTTTCCCAGAGCCCCTCTTCCTTGAAAGGTTGTGCACTCCAGTTGTTCCCCTGGCGCTGCAAGTTTGCTAAGGTCTCTGCCTAGTGTCTCAGCCTCTCAGCCACAACTGAATAAGGTGATTGCATTAAGGAGAAAAGAGGCTCCAAAAGTCAGTTTCATGTCTGGGCCTTCCTCCTCTCTTGCGTGCTGGCCCCAGAGATTTTTCAGTGCCTTGGTAGCTTTCCACTGCTTTCAAAAAAATGGTTTTTATATTTTTTGCAGCTTTTTTAGTTGTTCTCATTGGGAGGATTGATTTGAAACTACCTAGACTATTTGGCAGAGGTGGAACGTAGTGTTATGTTTTATATACCTATTCAAATTCAAAAGATATTGTTGAGTAAATGGTTGGATATAAGTCTGGAATTCAGATGATAGTTCAGAGCTGGAAATACAGATTTGGAAACTTAGTGTGGAGATGCTATTTAAAAACATGACAGTGGATTACTTTAGAGAATGTTTGTTGATGGAGAAAAAGTTCATAAAATTGAATGCTCGGGAGACTGAAATAAAGTATCTAGTTAGCTGGAAAAAAAACAGGAAAGTATTGCATACTGGAAACCAAGTTAAAGTGTAGATTACACTCTCCACACAGATAATACATCATTTAACAGATAATGTAATTTAAGCTAAGCACTTGTGGGTACAAGGCATTGGGGAATGAACACAAAGATAAAACGTAGTCCTTTCTTTAATCCATGTAAATAACAACCTATAGTACATAATAAATCATATATTAGCTTGGTTGCAATCAGATCGCAGCATAAGATGGCTTGCCCTTGTGTTGGTGTTAATGCCAGTGTTCCTGCTTACCTGTACCTGCTAACCTTCCGGAAGATTTTAGCAATGCTAGAGAATCGAAGGTATAAGAATAAAGTGGGATTACCACTTTCCTCTGAAGTAGGAGTGGACGTTGCCAACTCCTTGGCTGGCATAGGAATGCTTTTTAGTGTTTTGAGGAAATAGTTACAAAGAAGATTTGTCAGACTACTTAAAAACAGCAAATATGAGAACAGTTGTATCTAGGTGGTGTGAATTTTTTTTAAACCGTGTTTATCTCTATTCTCCATATTTTCTACAATGAGTATGTATTATTTATGTGATAAAAATATGTGTAGATATTTGTTCTAACTTAAGAAAATTTTCAACTGAATTATTTTCCACAGAGAGAAGTTGCAGCTAATAGCCAGAATGGGGAGGAAATTGTTCCTGCTTTGACTTTACGTTTCTTGATAACACAACTGGAAGCAGCACTTAGGAACGTTCAAGCTACTAATTATACTGTAAGTGTTTTCTTTTGAAGGTTTGAAATAATGGACTTGGATAACATTTTCCAATGAGAGAACAGCCAATGCATGCTTGTTTTCAGGTGGAGGCCAATTTGTATTTTCCTCTTTTACCTCTAGAGAGAGGTACACATACACTGATTTCCTTCCTGTGTCTTGTACTTTCTTCTGACTGCTTCTCTTTAATGAGCCTATTCTAGTCCCCTCCCCTGGCGTAAAATTGTTAGTCTTATTAAAGAGAAACTTGAACTAGTAAAAATGGGCTTTCCCAATTAGATGTGGAGAGTCATAAACTTCAAAAACTATTCCTTCCTTTTCCCCTAAGTATTAATCAGCTCCTCTTTCTTCTGCTCTTTCTATATTTGTAAAAATTGGAACTTCTCTCATCTGTTATTGAGTAATGATGTGAGATAAAATTGACAAGATATATGTTCAAGGTCAAATTATACTTTAGAAATAAATAGAAAACTCTGAGGAAAAATAAACCTTCTATCAAAAATCAAAACCAATATTTCATGACAGTAAAAGGAAAAAACACTTCCTTGAATAATTTGGATCAGTGAAGTAAGTTGTTTCGCACACATGCAGAAAATGGATTAGAGTTATCTTCAAGAAACGACTACCCAGGCACCGAACAAAGTAGCCTGAGACACCAAATCTCATATTATAATGATGTATAAGGAGGTGGAAAAATAATCCTTATTTAGGACTCTCAGGACCAGGGTTCTAAGAGGTGATATACACCACCCTAAAGGATGGAGTCAAAAGAGGGAACAAAGAAAAGAAAGTTTGCATCAATAAGTAATCCCAAGAACTTCTGGGATGCTGCAGACCTGCTGTTTCTTCCACTGACCAAGTTGCCAAGCAGTGCAATAAATCAGCATATGAATAGCATTAACAGATGCTGATTGCTTAGCCTTCTCCCCTTAGGTATTACTTCAAAGATGAGTGTTACACTAGGAAATGGAAGAGTTCCCTCTCTTGGTAGCGTTTGTGAGCAGAATTGGAATTGTTATGATCAGAGCAGCCAAACGGCTCTCATTTTTCCTCAAGGCCACCAAGGAGAGGCGAGACAACCTTGTAGGAGGTGGCAGTGGGGTGGGGGTGGGGGACAGCTGCCAATAATGTCTCTATATCCATTTAGTTTCAGTATTTGGAATAATCTCTGCTAATGGAGGGGAAGGTAGGGAGAAAAGGGCAGGGCATTTAGGTTAGAAATGTACCATTTGCATCTTTAAATTTCTGAGTTCTTTACCATCTACTTCTAATTATAGCAGTTCTTTACCATCTCCTTCTAATGACCACAATTCTGCATCTCACCCTGTTCTCAAAATGTTCTTTTTATTTAGAATTGTATGAGCCAAAGGCTCTGTTGTGTTGTTTATGAAGCTAGTTTTTTAAAGTTGCAGAATATAGCTCCCACTTACTTAGTCTTTGCTTTATGACAGACACTATTCTAAGCACTTTGTAAGGATTACCTCATTTACTCTTCACAAGCACCTCATCTCATTATTCCCATTTTGTAGATTAGAAACTGAGGCATAGGGGTTAAATAACTTGCTTAATTCATCAAGTAGTAAGTAGTGAGTCAGGATACAAACCCATGTAGTCTTGGCTTCAGAGTCTATGCTCTGAACTAAATTATACCACCTCTTCAGAGTTGGGAATTTTAAGAAAAAACCAGTTAGATGTTACAGGAGAGTTTGTGTTCATAAACTCACTTAGTCCATTGACAACAAACACACATGTCTGTTTCCATTCAGATCAATTTGATCTGACTTCTAACTTCTCACTCCAGCCAGTTATTTCATAAATGTATACTGTTGGCCATAAGAAGTGTGTTAAGAGAATATGCTTAGATCAGTATAAAAAGAAAACTTATATCCTGTAGATGCTTATCATCCTTATGTACCTGAAAAATCTTGTTTATAGTATAGGACAATCTCAGTGAAAAAAGTTAATGTGACAAAATATATGGTTTTAGTCTTCAGTCAGTAGAGAGCTTATGAACAGAATGGACAGTATTTTTCTCCATAGACAGTTTTTTAACTTTTTATTTTGAGATAATTTTAGGTGCACAGAAGTTCAGAAATACAGTTGTACAATACAAAAGTACAGAGAGGTCCTGGTGTACCCTTCAGTCGGTTCCCCCCAATAGTTACATCTTACATAACAACAGTATATTATCAAAACCAAGAAGTTGACCTTGGTACAATGGGTGTTGTGTCACGAGTCTTCAAGACCACCCCCACATTCAGAAGGACTCACAGGACTCAGTATTAGTTGTATTCACACTAAGAGTTATTACAGTGCTGTAGTAAAGATACACACTGAGATCGTATGGTGAAAAACATAGGCAGAGTCTGGAAGAATCCAGCTGCAGGCTTCCTTATGTTTTCTCCCTACCATAAGGGGTCACACAGAGTATACTCCCTCCTCCCCCCTCTACAAGAACAATGCAGCAGCATGTGTATGTGTGATGTTTCTGCCCAGGGAAGCCCATTGGAGACTCAGTGCCCAAGTTTTTGCTGTGGGTTGGCCATGTAGGCACTCTCTGCCCAGCTTGTATCAAAATTCTAGGCTCCCAGAAGAAATTCCCAGGTGTTCAGCATAAATCACATTGTTGGCCAAAATAGTCTAGGCAGAGGGAGCCACCCTCGTCAGTTGGAGTAGTGGGAACACTCCTGAAATCCAGGTTCCCAGACACCAGCCAAGGGTCAGCCTTGCAAGCAGGCCTTCCTAAGGATAGCAGACTCAGGCCAGCTAGGCTAACTTTTTTATGCACAGGTGTGTATGGTTCCTTTATCACAAGTATATATTTGTGTAACCACTACGGCAATCAAGATAAAAGAACTATTTCATCACCACAAAAATCTCTCTTCTGCTACTCCTTTATAGTCATACTCACTCCTAGCCCTCCTCGCTTTCCCTAGTCCCTAGTCTATTCTCCATCTCTGTAGTTTGGCATAGACCATTTTTAAATGAAGGAAATATCCGCGTGTTTTAATTTTTCATTGACGAAGTGATAAGCTTTATGTTTATACTGTTATAACAAAACTCACACATGGACAGTAAGACTGTGATTTAAGAAACCATCGTATTTTTTAAGCTCGATGGTAGCTGCTTGGGTATTCATTATATTATTAGTTAACGTGTTCTTGTTACCTAAAATGTTATATAATGAGAAAGAGAGGGAGAGAAGGAAAAATTTTTGAAAGGTTTAATATAATAAATCTTGATGGCATTTGCTTTCATTTTCTGTAATCAAACTCTGATATTTTATTTTGAGATTATTGACTATCCTCTTTCTTCTTCTGGGTCAAATTATCAAATACATCTAAAATGCAGTCTCTATGATGATTGATAATATGATAATTTTTACTATTTTTAATAATTACTAGAAGGGCCTAGGATATTTAATTAAGCTTACTATACCGAAAAGTAGCTTAGTCTAAATAACCAAGTAAAATGTATTTTATCTTTTTAGGCACATCAGATTAATATTGGTTATTATTTGACATTACTGTTTTTGTATGGAGTAGCACTCACTGAAAGAGGAAAGAAAGAGGTATGTAGCATGTGTTATCTGCCTGTTACAAATCTTTTCACATACACTGACTTCATTTTAACAAAATAAAATGGTGATTTTTGAAATTCTCCAAAAATTGAAACCATTCAGTGACTTTTCTGTTGTATATTAGTAATATAGAGTAATTATGCCACAGACTATATTGTGAAACTAAAAATATTGATAAAGTTAATTTTAACTTGTAAATTTAGTTATTTAATTTATCTTTTAAATGCTTACTATTTATGTAAAACAGAAGATTATTTAGCATCTTTCACTTACACAATACATTTTAATACATTTTCTAGCGTAGTTTAATCTCTCTGGTCTTACTCCTTTTGTAAAATACGAGTTTTACCTCAAATTTTTTGTTTAATAAAATGAAGTGCAAAAAGTAAAAATCTGGGAGTTAACTAGGTGTTTTCTAAGGATCCTTTCAAATTTAACATTCTCTTTTTCTGATTTTTAATGATTTCTCATATTTTCTTTGCAGCCTTGATATTTCTTTTACTTTTTGTCTTCCCAAATCTATCCTCTCTACTTGGTTTCCTAAGTTAAATATGTAGGTCTGGCTTGTTAATTAGGTGAAGTAGAATTTATAAGCACCAAACTGAAAGCATTTCCATTTTAAGTAATTTCACATAATGCTAATTATTGTTCAGTGTGATATGCTAGAGAATATTTGTAAGCAAACCCTTGCGGCATTTTTTTTCCCAAGGAGACCAAGGCCATTATGTTTGTTTTAATAATTATAACTGAAGCCTTTATTGGAACTGATCCTAATCTTTACTTCCAAACCTTTATTGCTTATGGTTGAGATGGTGCTTCCCCAAAAGAGACTATATGTGTGGTCAAGAAGTCACTTATTTCCTATTTGAAAAATTCGGAAGATTTGTGCTTCAATTAGAAACAAGAATTAGGAAGAATTATAAAGAATTCTGCTCCTATAGTCATCAGAAAAGCCCTCCTTTTGGCTAGTAATATTTGTCAATTTTAAATAGAAAAATAATTGTTGTTGTAATGTTCACTTTGAAACACTGGTTAAAGAAGAAAATATTTTAAGCACTGAATACATTATCTATATGATCATATTACAGAGATGCTAGGATTGGAGATGTGGATAAATGACCAAACGACTGGGTCAGTATTAAAGCTGTCCTGACTTCTCCAGTTTGGGAAATAATGGTTGATTATAAAAGAAAGATACAATGCCCTTTACATCAGCCAAACCTAGTTTTATGTTACTACAGGATTATACAGAAGCTGAGAATAAATTTCTAGTGATGAAGATGGTGATCCAAGAAAATGAAATTTGTGAAAACTTTATGTCTTTAGTTTATTTTGGACGTGGTTTGCTTCGATGTGCTCAGAAAAGGTAAGGATTTTAATTAATGGGAGATCTTGCCTATCAACTTTCAGCATTGTGAAATGGGAATAAAGTTTTCACAGTGTAACAGGGATCATAACATTTGTGCTCTACTGGCTCTTTTCTTTTTCACCTGTTCCTAGAGACAATAATTTCTTTAATATACTTGAGAATATTAAATATCAAAATTAACAGGCCATGGCAGTAAGAGGCAGTATAGTGGAAACATTAGGAAAATAGGTTTTAGAGTCTGACAGACCTGGGTTTAAATACATTTTCTACCATTTACCTAATCTATGACCCTGAAAATTTAAAGTTGCTAAGCCTTATCTTTTTTTCTTATTTGTAAAATAGAACTAATAATAGTGCCCACCCCGTAAGGATGTTGCAGGTGATTAGCACAGTACTCAGGACACAAAAATGCTATTTTTAAGAAGTAAATAATGGTGGTTTGTTGTTAGTGCTATCAAGTCGATTCCGACTGCTAGTGACCCCGTGTACAGCAGAGCGGAACCCTTCCTGGTCTTTTTTGTTCCATCCTCTCATCTTCCGGCACTATATCAGACAATTTTCCATTGTTATTAATGGCCAATTTTTCCAAAAGTTCGTAGCCAGGCCCTTCTTCGTAGTCTGTCTTAGTCTGGAGGCTCCGCTGAAACCTGTCCATCATAGGTGACACTGTTCATGTTTGAAATACCGGTGGCATAGCTTTTAGCTGTCCTGATGTAACTGACAGTATAGTGAAGGTTATAGACCTTAATCAAATAATCAGTTATACAAATAATCAATTATGAAATGTGATAAAGAGCTATGAAGGAAAATATAATGAACAATTAAAGTCTGTACTGGAGCCCCAGTCTGGGTTTGGGAATCAGAAGTCTCCCTGAGGAAATAACATATGCCTGAGAGCTGAAGAATGAATTAGGCAGTTTACTTGTGCAAATCCTTTTGAAGGATTACTGCTGGGCCCAACCACTGAATTCCTAAAAGGGTCACCTCTGTGGTAGTTACCTGATTCTTTGTAAGGTTTATCTTCTATCCTCTGGCATGCTTGTGTTTTCACTAGGGTATCCAGAATACTTCCCTCTTTCTGTTTACTCGCATGACGTCATCAATATAGTGGGCCAGTGTGATGTTTTGCAGAATGCCAGGATGATCAAAATCCCTTAAGTCTACACTGTGGAGAAAATTAACATAGCTCTGAGACAAGACAAAGAATGTGTACTTCTGTCCTTCCCTCAGATATGTGAACCACTTTTTATTCTCTTCACTGATGGGCATTGGAGAGAATGTGTTTTCCAGATCATTGACAAAAGAAAGCCCAGTCATACTGGCGGCATGGTTTCCTTTCATCCCTGGCCTATAGAGAACCACTACCACTCAGCTGCTCAAAGACACTGGTGCCCTTCTCACTCTGTATTTCTTATTGAGTTAATGGGTGGAGTGTTCTCTGGGCCTTTCCAGGGAACATTGTCTCGTGGTGGGTTCTATGGTCTTATTTAGTTAAGTCCATTCTAACATCCTCACCTCCCTGAGCTTTCTATAAATTCTACCAAGAAATTTCCAGCATTTCCACCTCAATTACTATAGGCCATTGTTGTGTCCAAAACTTCAAGCAGCCTTCTCAGCAGCGTGTTCGGACTGGCTTCAGGTGTCCTTGCTAGGAAAGTAAATCTTGAATTATGAAGAGTTGTCCTGTACACTTCCCTATCCAGCTGTATATTTGTCCATTGGTTCAGTACTCGTAAGATTCACTCCCACACATGTTCCTGCCAGTACATACTAGTCAAGTTCTGCAGTTCTTAAGGTGAGTAAGCTTTTTCCTCCAGGACAGGGACTCTGTTTTCCTGCTTGGGCTCTGCTTATACCTGATCCTTGAGTTATTGGTCTGTAGGCAATAAGTGGAGACAGAGGAGGCTCTTGAGAATGAAGGGCATCATCTTTTGAGACATGCACCTTAGATGATATTTTTGCATGGTCCCTAAGTAAAGGGATTCTACTCTCTCCTAGCAAAGAAGAGGTCTTTGCCAGCCAGAGGGTTCAGGGAAATTTAGGGATTCATTGTTTCTAAGCATATTCATCTACATGTCCCCAAATCAAAGCCCTGATTTTAGCATAGTAGTCCTGTTGAGGCTTTTTGGTCTTTGCTGTTGTTCTACCCTTTTGATTAAATACTGGGCCTCATTTTCAATACAGTCGGCCCTTATGTTAGAGTCAGTGAGCGTTCTTTAAATGTTACGATAGAGATTTTTTAGCTTTCATGGAGTGTCCTGCGTTGATAGCAGTAGTCCTGTCGAGGATGTGCCTTTGGTCTCTTTTGCAGTTTGTTCTACCTTGTGATTAAATCTGGGCCTGATTTTCAGCACAGATTATCTTTATGGCTACAGGAGATGAGGATCTCTTTAAATGCTGCCATAGAGGTCTCTGTCTTTCACAGTGTGTCCTGAGTCAATAGTTGGCTGACCTGTGCCTGTCATTCTCTTTCTTCAAGGCTCCCAAGACAGTAAACAAAAGCCAACCAACTCTACAGTCCCTTTAATTACCATGGCCCCCATACTGTTCAAGCTTGAGCTACTACATAAGCTATTGCCTCCCCTTCCACCTGTACTTCATCCCAATCTACCACAGGTGAGAGTCCTAGTGTTTGTATTTCTATAGCATGCCAGAGGCTATCACCACCCTACTTACCACAGAAAAATGGATTACTTGTCTTGTTGCTAAACTATCTAGTTACAGAGTCCTATTCAAACTAACCTTATTTTAAAATGCCTTGCAGATATAATGGAGGACTGCTAGAATTTCATAAAAGCTTACAAGAAATAGGAGATACAAATGATCATTGGTTTGACATAGATCCTACAGAAGCTGAAGATTTACCTACAACTTTTAAAGTAAGGAATTATTTACGAATAACACTTCATCTGTGACTAATCAGAATCATTTTTGATAAAGTGTGGTTCATGCTATGTCATATTCTATAGCGAACACATTCTTTTATTGAAAATTAGCTTTTACGTAAGAAACAATCTTAATTCCATTACCTAGTGCTGAATGTGTGATTCAGCAAGTAGAGAGAAGTGAGGTGGCTGTGTTAGCAAATAACAGGAAGATTTGTTTTCAGATAACAAGAAGATTAAAATCTGTACTAGTCCAGTATTTCACATGGCTAAAGCTAAATCTTATAGTTAGCTTCTTTTTTTCTAATTATGTTTACCATTATTTTGTTGTTTTAAATTTAAAAAGTGCTAAATGCTTCAGAAAATTTGAAAAATGTAAAAATACCCAAATATAAGTAAAATTCATCCATATTTCTTCAAATGGAGAAACCACTGTTGGTATTTTCATTTATGTCTTTCCAGACACACATGTATAAACACTCATTCCCTTTATCTTTAGTAAATTAGTATGATGTTATACACATTGATTTGTAGACTGGAAATATATATTATTGTGAATTTCCCAGTAATTAAGTTATTATACAGTATAATTTTTTCATAGTTCATTATATAACTGTGCTAACTGTGCTTTAATTTGCTTAACTACTTCGCTACTATTGAACATTTAGTTTATCCTAAATATTCCAGTTTTTCACTATTATGTAAAGTGATCTTTGTGTATTTCTCACATCATTCCCTTAGGATAAATTTCTAAAGGTAGAATTGTGAAGCAAGTGTTCACACACTTGTAAAGTTGTTGATATATATCTTCATATTTCCTCTCAGCAAGTTTGTATCAGTTTATATTCTTAAGACAAATGGGAGTTTCCATTTCCTCACACCTTCTGGGTATTCTTTACTCTCTGAGTAATTTTTACCCATCTGATAAGCCTTATTGGTCACTTTTTTAAATTTGTGTAATATGAAAATAGCTATACTAGGTTTCTCTTGGTCAGTGTTTGAATGGCATATCTCTTTCCAAACTTTTACTTTAAACCTTTCTGGATTCTTATATTTTAGCTGACTTTAAAGCCAAATACATTCCTTAAAATAAAGATGGATATTTCATAAAAACACAAAATTTAATTTTATAGGAAGTTACAACAACTCAAACTTTGTATATACCTAATAATATAGCTTTATATGGGACAAAAACTTATAGAACTGGAAGGAGAGACAGAAAACTCTCCAATCACAGTGAATTACTTTAATATACCCCTCTCAGCAATCTATAGAATAAGCAGACAATTTTTGGCATTTGTCAGGATAATCATATGACTTTTAACTTTGACATAATATATACATTTTTTTAAATATTGAACTTGTGTGCTTACCTATAGCAGTCCCTACTTGGTCTTGGTTTTCTCTTTTTCCTCTTCCTTTTAAGCTATTTTTCTTTATTCAAAATTTCTTAGTGAACTTTTATTTTATGCAAAGTAATACATGTATGCAGTTTGTCAAATAATATTAAAAGACTTAAAAATTAACAGTCCGTGATCCATCATCTCTAATTGTAGCTGCTAACTAGAGGCAACTTCTTCTAACTCTTGAGGCATTTTTCTTTGATACTTAACCTATATTTTTTGAAAATATTTTTAAAATTTCTCTATTTTAGCTATTATCTTTTGACTTGCCACTATGGATGGTGAGGATTTGTTAGCTCTCTTCTATATCCTCTTCACACATATACTTCCCTTCCCCCATCCTACCTACCAGTAGTTGTAAGTTTTTATTCACTTGGCCTTAGAGTTTCTCTTTACTCTGTTGCTTGGAATAGCCTTCACCTTTTTCCTGTGTAGAATCCTGTTTCCTGGATCTCAAGTTTTCCTCTTTCTGGGTTTACTCCTTGTTTTGGTGGTACAACTCATCCAGCAGCTTCCTAGAAAACGGTGTTTGCTTGGAAGGTGAAATTTTTGAATCTTTCAAGTCTGAAAATAATTTATTTTTTGTATACTTTATTTGTATCTTGCCTGGGGAAAGAATTGTGGGTTGAAAATCATTTTCCTTCATATTTTAGAAGTGTATTTCTCTTATATTCTAACTTCCAGTAGTACTTTTGAGAAATCTGGTGTTCCAATTCACAATCTTTTGCTTGTCACCTGTTTCATTTTTTTCTTTTGGGAGTTTTTAAGATATTCTGTGTATCTCTAGTGTTCTGAACTTATATTTTGAAAATCTCTGGGACATTTTCTCGATTTATTTATTTGATGATTTCTTCTTAATTTTCTCTTTTCTTTCTAAAATGTTTATTTTTCAGATGCTTGAGATCATGAACTGAATCTCTAATTTTCTTATTTCTTTTTTGTTTTTATTTTTTTGTTCCACTTTCTAGGAGATTTTCTCAACTTTATCTTTCTGCGTATGGTTGATATTCAGGCAGTACACACTAGTACTATCATATTAGTGTTATAATGTTAAAATATTTCCATACTGCTTCAAAAATAGCTGCTGCGGTGAGTTTCTTGGGTACTCACCCACGATTCAAGCTGCTGTACATTCTACTAGCCCTCTCTCCTTATACTTCTCTAAAGTCCAGGAGCTGAAGGTTTACTGTCTGGTAGGGCAGAATGCTTCCATGATCCTGCTCTGGCTCTAGGCCAGCATGTTCTTAATCTGTTATGACTGGTGCCTGTGCCTGTCAGCCCACCAAAAGTCCTGCTTCCCAGACACTGTGATTAGTTTTTTTAGGGAACTTAGAGGGCTGGCCTGTATCCCTTTATCTGGCACTGAGGAATCCCAAGTAAGTACCACCAGAGGCCTGCCCTGTCCCAGTTTCTCCTGTCCTCATGTGTCCCCTTAGATGAACTCACCCTGGTAGGGGAAGATGGCATGCTTAGCGATGCTGGCACCTTAGCAAGGCAATGTCCTTTCATATGGTTATTATTTTTAACATTACCCTTGTTCCTGTCCTTCTATAGAATTTTTAATATCAATGATTATTTCAGCTATCATCTACCAAGTTTTTTTTTTTAAATGAATGTTCCCTTTTCTTTTTAAATGACATCCTATTCTTGTTTCATGAATGCATAATATATTAGAGGTAAACATTAGAGGTAAATGTCAGCCAGATCATGGAAGGCTTTATAAGCCAAGTAAGGGGCTCAGAGTCTATCTTGAGGGTAATGTGAAACCCCTGAAGACTTTTAAACAGTGAGATGATATAATCAAATTATAATAAAATCTGGGTTATAGAATTTAGAACTTCGAATAGTTTCTGTATTTAGTGTAAGAAAAGATTAAGAAAGTAAAAATGCTGATAAAATAGTTACAAATGGTAGTTAGTGTTCCAAAGAAAATAAACGGGGCAGGGGTAGAGAAAATGGAGAATGCATAGACACATACCCATATACCTGCCTATATCCATATTTATCTATATGTATATATGCATATATGCATGTGTGGCCTCTCTGGGAGGTGATATTTAAGTTGGAACTAGAAGGTTGAGAATGGAACTAGCTCTATAAAGAGTGATGGAGGGAAGAGCATTCAAGGTAAATGAAATAGAATATGGAAAGGCCCTTAGGCCTTAAAGAGCAAGTTTGAGGAACTGAAAAAATAAAACTAGGTGAATTTTATAGTGAGTGAGGCTAGAGATGAATTTGAAGAGATGGACCAGTGATGACTAGATGTACTGGGTTCAAGTTCTGCAGGACCTTGCACCTCAGTCCTTAGTAAGGGTTCCATATTTTGTTTTAGGTACAGTGGAAGCTGTTGAAGGATTATAAGCAAGGACCTGACAATTTTTTGCTTCTGTGTAGAGTGCTTTGGAGCAGAGTAGGTGGGAACAAGGGGGACCAGTTAGGCAGCTGTTGTCAGTAATCTAGGTAAGACATAGAGTGGTAGCAATGGACATAGAAATAGAAGAATTTGCAATATATTTGGGAAGAAGACTCACAGTACTTGCTGATATATTGCATGTAAAGGGTGATGGAATCCATTATGCAGTGGATGACTTCAGGATTTCTGGCTTGAAGCTGAATAGATAGTGGTAGATGAGATTGATACAAGTCTCATGAGGGCTAAGTTCACTGCTGTATCCTTAATATCCATAACATCCATAACAACCTGGCCCATAACAGGCATTCAGTAAATATTTGTTGAATAAATGAATGCCAAAGACTGAGGGCAAGAGATGAGGGATAAGGAGCAAGAAACAGATTTGGTGGGAGAATCAGTAGATCAATATTGAACTATTAAGTTGGAGATCTGTGAAACTGCAGTACTTATATACATGCTATGAATTTCATTCTTTTGTTTTGGCATTTCCACTTGGCTATTGGCTGTCCTGACAGGGTGTACTACCTTCATACTGACAGGTCCTTAAATGCTTCTCCTTTCTTTCTCTCTTTTCCTGATATTTAAAATGTTCTAGTTGACTTGGTCAAAGCATCTTTATTCTTCATTATAGGCCATTGATTTAAAATTCTGAATACCATTGAAAGAATGTTATGAATAGTGACTAGATTCATGAAATAGTCCATAGAGCCTTATTTATCATGTCGTATACACTCAGTATATTAGAAATACTACTATTTGAAATCTTGTAATACTGTCCCTCTAAGTGATGAGTCTTTAGAACCTGGTCTAAGGACCTGTTTAACTTAGACTTGATCATGTGTTTTATCTATATTTAATCAGCATTTTAAAATAGGAAATTGCATTCCAAGTTTATAACTCTGAATGTTGGAGCCGTATTTCTCTACCCTACTTCTGTCGCACTGCTAACAAGGTGTCCTGGGGACCAGTTCTAGCAAAGACTTTCCTGGGCTCCCAGTAATTTGTTGTCTCTCTGTATATATATCAGAGGAAGTAATTCTTGATAGGAACATGTCAGGTGTTATGCTATGGGTTAGGATGGTAAAGAGAAGTATAGACTTTTTTCAAACATAGATTTTTTTCCTTTCTCCATGTTTATATTCAGTAAGAAATCCAGTATTTCTAATTTAGGGCCTTCCTATATATTGTTTACTTAGAATGAGGAAAATATGGTCTATTACTGTTTTTTAAAAAAACATAAGCTGTGCCTTCAAAAAGGAATATGAAATGGACTTTATTTAAGGTAAAATATTGGAAGTATTGTAGTTTTATTACTAACTCATAAGATTTATTTTTATTTTTAAAATCTAGGATCTTCTTAATAATTTTATCAAAACAACTGAAAGTAATATAATGAAGCAGACCATTTGCAGTTATCTAGATTGTGAGCGATCTTGTGAAGCTGACATTTTGAAGAACACCAATTATAAGGTATTATAATTATCAATTAACTGAATATTTTTAAAAATGAAATTATAAATTAAACAGATAAAAATTATTATATTATCATGCGTCAAAATATTGTTTAAAAAGAGTGCCTAGTTTAATTATGGTGGTAATGCAGTTGAGAAGTTGAGTATCTCTGAGAACTTAGATTCATAGTGAGCAGGAATTATTTGTATCCTGTGAGTCAATAAAAGAATGAATTGGTTTTGCTAAGGTTTTTGTAATATTCACATGTCTCTGAAGTTATAGTTAATAATATCCCTGCAATCATACAGTGAAAATTATAGTTAGAAATGTTACAGGTTGAGAATATTAGCATTTTACTAAGGAGAAAGGTTGTCACTCTTCAAGAATTAGGTTACTAAGTAAATGATCATTATCTCTTCTATGGGTCTTGAGGGGAAAAAAATGTAACCAGTCTTGAGTTGAAGAAATTCATCAATTCCAAGTACTTCAAGTCTAGTTCTCTCTAGATGTATCAGAATAAGACGATGGGAAATCAGAAGATAGGATGAGATGTGACCATCAGTGCAAATTGAACACCACTTCTATAAAGTTGCAAGGCATGATATATCCAGCAAATGGGGTTGGTGGGGAGGAAGAGAAAACCAAGATCTATTTGTATGGTAAGATAGGTATTGGGAAGTGGGCCTGGTCAAGTGCAGTGCTCAGGGTGGGCAAGTTCAGTCTTGGTGTAGGTGACATGGTGATATGGTCCTAAGGTTTCCCAGGGAGGCTTCAGGGTTCCAATCAAATGGATAGCAGGTAGCAGCAGGCAGTCCTGGCCACAAAATTTAGATTTTTGTCATCCAAGCAGCCTACCTATTTAAAGGAAGCAGGGCTATAGTTCCCAGCGAGTGCTCACTGGGAAGGACAAGAAATATATACCTTAGGATAACGTAGTAGCTATCTGTCACAAAGAGAGCAAATCTGAGGTCTGGTGATTGGTAACAGAGGAGATTCAGGGAAAAATGGTATGGAATCGGAGCTGGGGGTAAAGAGAAATGTAAAAGTGGAGGTGAAGAGGAGGGGTAAACAGCATGTTCCTCTACAAAGGTCACTCACTAAGTTTCTGATATTTTGTTGTATACAGCATATGAAAAATATTACATTGACTTGTTCAAATTATTGCCTTGTTTCTGTCCTAATTTTTCTGTCTTTAGTGATATAAAAATAACTTGTAATGTTCTTTGATTATCAGTGATTTGTTGATAAATTTTGAGTGCCATGTAAAAACATCTAGTTACAGAATAATTTTAAAAGCGATGTAAGGTGGTATTTTCAATATCTATGTGAATTACTGTTTCCATATCAACAGCTTACTTTTATCTTTTCCAGGGATTTTTTCAGTTAATGTGCAGTAAAAGCTGCTGTGTTTATTTTCATAAAATTTGTTGGAAAAAGTTCAAGAATTTAAAATATCCAGGTGAAAATGATCAGGTATTGTATTTGTTTTTCTTTCAAAATTTTACTACAGCGTTTCGTGCTCTACCTTTTCCTCTTTCCCCTTCAGTTCTTCCTGTTCACACCCTTCTTCCTTTTTTTTTTCCTCCCTCCGTTTTTCTTTTCCTATTCTCTCTCATGCTTTTCTCCTCACTATTCCTTATTCATCATCATCATTTATTAAACAGTTCTTGGTAGAGAATACTCTGCTAGTTGCATTGCTTAGTGATTTCTATCAATCTGTTCCCTTCCCTTTTGAAGTTTGTACTCTTAAGAATAGAAATATTGTTGCATATATTCACATAAAGGACATAGAATCAAAGAGTAGAATTGCTTAATAAACAAACAGAAGGGACAGTTACACAATTTTAAGGGTAAAGAACAATGATGAATTTTATAGTTTTCAAAAATATATTTGTAATTATTTACATTTACCTAAAGTCATATAACTAAATTGAATTTTTTGCCACTAAAAGTAAAGTAGAAATACAAAGTCCAGTTCTGTATTAATTACTCTTTAGTGAGTAATGACCAGTAGTTGGGTCTGTACTGTTTGGTTCTAGAGTGTTTATGTTGTGCAGACAACAGAAAACCCTTATAAAGCAATTGAGGTGTAGTAGAAAGAGCATTGCATGTGAAGTTGGGAGATCTGGATTCAAGTCCAGATAGAGCCACTTACTGGTTTTTGTACATCAGGCTAGCAATTTAATTGCTCTGAGATTCATCTTTCTAAGCCATAAAGTGAGGATAGTAATACCTACTTCATAAGATTGTTGTGAGGATTAACACATAACCCAGATGAACTTGCATTGCTCGCTGTAAAAATCATTATATAAAGTGTTGTTATTCATTTTTTTAAGCAGTGTATAAATACTTTTCACTTTTTTTGATTCTTAGGGCAATCAATATTGCTTAACTTTAGAAGCAGATGTAAAACAAAACTAAGTAACTTAACCAGAGGACTTAGCAAGTTGAGAGCCAGAGAAAGGACTCAACAGGTTTATTCTTTCCTTTTCCCTGGACTCCTGTATATCTGATAGAAATTCAGTATTCCTTTTTATGCTTACTTAATTAGTACATTTTACTTGAAGTTACTTTCCCTCAGGGCAGCAATTACATTTTAAGCTGTAAATAGCTACTTGAAGATTTTGAAGTAGAAATGATGAAAGCAAAGTGTAATCATGCATTTTAAATAGGAAATCCATTGATACGTGAAATGCACTATCTTTGAACAGCTAACTCTCAAATGTTTATTCACAGCTTTTGTTTTACCATCTAGCAACATCTGCATCTAACTTTATTTAAATATAATCAGATTTGCTGATCAGTGACTTTTTCTGTTTTTGTTTGTCTTATTTTTTTCTGTTGATAATTTATTATTTTTTCTGTTGATAACTTTAGAGTTTTAGTGGGAAAAAATGTTTGAAGGAAGGATGTACAGGTGACATGGTAAGGATGCTACAATGTGATGTACCTGGAATTGTTAAAATTTTGGTGAGTATCTTTTTCTTATTTTTCTTGCTTTCCTTCACTGGAATGGTATTTTTGACTTGGGAACAGATTTGGGAATCATAATAATAGTATTCTAGCCGTATTCTCTTTGATGATGACTAAACTTTCTGACCTTTCTATTGCTTTGGTTTCTCCAAGTAGTATTTAAGTGGTCCTTAAGAATAAGAAAATTTTTAAAATAGAGAGAGAGGGCCAGCCCCGTGGCTTAGCGGTTAAGTGCGCATGCTCCGCTGCTGGCGGCCCGGGTTCAGATCCTGGGCACGCACCGACGCACCGCTTCTCCGGCCATGCTGAGGCTGCGTCCCACATACAGCAACTAGAAGGATGTGCAACTATGACATACAACTATCTACTGGGGCTTTGGGGGAAAAGAATAAATGAATAAATAAAATTATTAAAAAAAAAAAAGAAATATCCATTAAAAAAAAAAAAAAAATAGAGGAACACACATGCACACAGAGAAACAGACAAAGCAGGCCTGGCTGTAGTAATGAGGAATGTCTGTCATGAACCAAGGATGATAATCTAATTCTGTGCCAACTGAGTTTAAAAATAATTTTAGACTTTCTGAACCTCTTTTAGTCTGTAAGTATCCTCCTATGAAACTATCTATAGAACATCACATATCATACCTGTTATGTAAAATGCACTCAAATGATATCCATTTTATTTTTTTAGTTAATGAAATATCTTGTTGAACTTTTAGTTTATAAGTAAATAGACCCAAAATTATAAATAGAAATATATATTGTTTCTTTCTTTATCTTTAGATATGTTCTTTTTGTATTTCAGATTTGACATTTAAATCCTACAGTGATGTAAAGTAGAACTGCTTTTTAAGATCAACTCTAGTGTGTTGTCTGACTAAGATTGCTCATGGCTCACCTTGTTACTTCTGTCTTATTTGTTTTATATTCTCTAGAGCTTCATTCTCATTGTCTTTTTTCAAATGTTAAGGCTAAGAAGTAACATTAAAGAATTTTGAAAATTGAACTACTTTAGGGCTGTTCTTTTTCCATCACTTGCAGTTTGAAGTTGTGAGAAAGGATGAATATATAACCATTGAAAATTTAGGAGCAAGGTAAGCTTGAAATAAAGTATTCTACTTTTTTCTGAGCATGTGTATATTTTTCATTTGCATTTTTCTTCTGTCTTTCTGTCACTTCTTGGAGCTCCATTAAATTTAAAGGTAGTATTAGTTGTGTGAAGAAATTGTATTTTATTGACATTTGTCTCCCTCTCTCTCCCCACTTTGTAAACATTTAAATTCTAAAGCAGGAAAGGAGAAACTATGTGGATACTTTTTCCTGAAGTTTGAAAATAATCCTTTCCTGAAAACAAAACATATTTTTCTTAAAGTTATTTAAATTAGGATATATGATGATAAAACTTTCTCCTAACTTCCAATACTCATCCGTCGTCTTGTTTCTTAGATGAGAAAACTGTATTGCAGAGGAATATAAAGTATAAGCTGGGAATTTATAGAGGTATAGAGTGTTGCTATTGACATTAGAAATTTCAGTATAAAAAGTTCTCCTAATCCATTAATTCTCTTTTCTTCTGTTTAAAGTGTAAATGTCTACCATTTTTCAATCTACCAGGGACATTGCATTGTTATGTAAGGCATCTGTTTTCCCTTATGAGCTAATGAAGCCCAAATCTTTATCTTTATCTAGTACAGATCTCACCCCTAAAATCTAGATCTGTCTACCTGCATGCTGAATATCTCCACTGTTATTTTTCAAAAGTATCTGTAGTTCAGCATGCCCACAACTGGACTCACCATCTTTCTTTTCAGCACTGCTCTGTAACTTTTTTTAAGTCCAATCAATTCAACTTCTTAAATATATTGTAAATGCCTCCTTACTTCTGCCCCTGCAGTTCCACTAAGCTAACTCAAGTTATTTCTCACTTGGAATTGTGAAATAGTTTCTAAACTGGTCTTTTTGTCCCTAGCTCTGTCTTTTTTCAGTCTGTTGTTTACATAGCCATCAAGAGCACTTTTCTAAAATGAACATTGAAATATGTCACTTCTTTGCTTGAAAATCTTTCAGAGGCTTTTCATTGCTCTTAATTAAGTTCAGATTCCTTAGCTTGGCTCTTGTCATTTTTTTCTTCCTATATATATGCACCAACTATATTGAGTTTCTTTTAGTTCTAGAGTGTCCCATCTATTTTACCTCCAGGCCTTGCCTGGAATACTCTACTCCTTTGGCTTTACCTGGTTAAAACTTCTGGCAAAGACTTAGATTAGGTGTTTCTATCACATATTCCGTCTACTTCTATCAAAACTTTTACTGAGTTTTATTGTGTTTTCTTGGCTGTCTTCTCCACTTGAATATAACCTCCATGAAGAACTTTATCTTGCTTACTAGTATATTCCCACTAGTATATTCCCAGTGCATGCATAATGCCGTATAGGTACCTGGCATATAGCTGGTACCCAATAAATACATGACAGATGTAGAGATTCTGAATTCCATTATTCTGCAAGGGGTATGTTACTTTTGTTTTGACGGGCGGTTAACTTGATTGGATATGAACTGTGAACTCTTTTTCTTGTGTGGTGGTTTAAGTCTCAATTCAGATCTTTTGCCTTTAGCTGAGCTGCCTTGAGTGTTACATACATGTGTGGTTCAGTAGTCAGTCAGAGATGTGGCTAGAAAGAATTTGGGGATCTCTTCTCTGACTCTCCCTTCTGGGATTCCCCCACTCTCTTCAGCAGCCATGGTTCCCCAGCTTCAATTTTCTGCTTCTTTCAGCCAAGGAGACCTTTGTTTTCCACCAGGCTGTACTTAGCCCCAGGCTAAAAGCTCTAAGATTGGTCAGCTTACTAACTTACTTCATACAGTCCTCTCTTCCTCTCCTCTGAGCATGTACTGCCACCGCAACCCCTGCCCCCCCGTCCCCCCACACACCCCCCAGCCCAGAGTTGGTCTGTTCCTTCTACTCTCCAGTGCCTTCAGGGAATTGCTTTATGTACCTTGCCCAGGTTTTATAGTTCTTTTCTGTGGGAGAATCCTCTGGTAACTGGATCTTATTACCAGAAGTGGAAGAGCTACTTCGTGGGGTTTCATGAATGTATGACAAAATGTTTGGGTATTTTTTTAATTTCAAAATGCTTTGTTATTAAAATATACATAAAGAAAAACTCAAAATACAAATGCAGAGTTTAACAAACAATTATAAAACAAACACTTTCGTGGCCCCACCCAAGTCAACAAATAGAATTTTGCCGGCACTGCAAAAGCACTCAGTGTGTCCCTCTCCCCAGCTCCTCTTCTTCTCCCTGTGTAACTGTTATTCTGACCTTCACAGTAATCATTTCCTTGCTATTCTTTATAAATGTACCACTTATAAATGCATTTCTAAACACTAAAGTTTTTTTATAGGTCAAGTTTTTCAAGCTGTAGCTTATATACAGTAAAATTTACTCTTTAAAAAATATACATTTAAATGAGAAATCTCCATACTGTTTTCCATAGTGGCTGCACAAGTTTGCATTCCCACCAACAGTATATGAGGATTCTCTTTTCTCCACATCCTCTTCAATACTTGTTATTTCCTGTCTTGTTAATTATAGCTGTTCTGATGGGTGTGAGGTGGTATCTTTTTGTAGTTTTGATTTGCATTTCCCTAATAATTAGTGTTGTTGAACATCTTTTCATCTGCCTGTTGGCCACCTGTATATCTTCTTTGGAAAAATATCTGTTCATGTCATCTGCCCATTTTTTGATGAATTTCTTTGTATACAGTTGGGTAACCACTACCATGATCAAGATACAGGATATTTCCATCATCCCAAAACCATCCTCCAAAATCTCTTTTGTAGTCATTCCCTTCCCCCAACCTCCAAACCCTGGTAACCACTGATTTGATTTCTGTCCTGATAATATTGCTTTTTCCTGACTGTCTTTTAGTAGGAAGGTCTTTTGCATCTGGATTTTTTCACGTAGCACAATGCTTTTGAGATTCATCCATGTTATTGCATATATCTGTAGTTAATTTTTGTTTGCTGCTAAGTTGCCTTTCATTGTATAGATGTACCACATCTTATTTATCCATTCAACCGTTGTTGACATTTGAGTCATTTCTGGCTTTTGGCTTTTATGAATAAAGCTGCTACAAATATTCATGTATTATTCTTTGTGTAGACATGTGCATTCATTTCTCTTGGGTAAATTCCTAGAAGCAGAGTTGCTGAGTCATATGGTATGTGTTTAATGTTACAAGAAACTTCCAAACTCTTTTCAGAGTAGCTGTACATTTTATCCTTCCTCCAAGCATGATAGGAAAGTTCTAGTTTCTCTGCATCCTCTCCAGCACTTGGTATTATCAATTTTAAGAATTTCAGCCATGTTAATAGATGTGTAATGGTATCGTAGTGTGGTTTTAATTTGCATTTGCCTAATGACTGATGAAGTTGAATATCTTTTCATGTATTTATTTGCCACCTGTATCTTCTTTGGTGAATTATCTGTTCAAATCTTTTGCCCAGTTTTTCATTGGATTATCTTATTTTTGAGTTATAAGTTTTCTTTATATATTCTGCATGCAAGTCCTTTATCTAATATGTATTTTTTAAACATTTTCTCTGAATCTATGGCTTGTCTTTTTATTTTCTAAAAAGTATCTTTCAAAAAGCAGAAATTATTAATTTTGGTAAAGTTTATCAATTATTTCTTTTATGCTTCATGCTTTTTGTGTTCTATTTTAGGAAAATTTCTGAACTCATTTTTCTATTCCCTTCATTTGCATATCTTTCCATTTGTAAATACCACACTATCTTGATTACTATAGCTTTGTCTTATCTTTTGAAAGTAGATAGTATGAGTTCAACTTTCTTCATATTTTTCAAAACTGTTTTTTCTGTTCTAGATCCTTTGCTGTTCTATAATAAATCTTAAAAACACCTTATAAGTTTCTCCAAACTTCTTGCTTGGATTTTGATTGGGATTGTGTTTAATCTATAGATCACTTTGGGGATGATTTACATCTTAACGATATTGAGGCTTTCCATCCATGAGTATAATTTTGTTTAATTAGGTCTTTGATGTCTTTCAGGAAAGTTTTGTAGTTTTCTGCATACAGTCTTGTAAATATTTTGGTAGGTTATCCATATGTATTTGATTTTTATGCTTTTACAAATGATATTTTTAAAATTTCAATTCTAGTTATTTGTATTATACAGAATTGATCTGTGTATAGTGAACTTGTATCCTGTGACTTGGTATTTAATAGATCTACTATCATTTTGCAGATTCTTTGAGGTTTTCCACAGATGATCATGTCATCTGTGGACAAAGACAGCTTTATTTCCTTTTTTCCAATCTATGTGCTTTTTGTTTATTTTTCTTTTCTTATTGCACTGGCTGGGTCCTCTGGTTCATTGTTAAATACGAGTGGCGAGAGCAGACATATTTGCCTTTTCCAGATGTTAGGGAGAAGGCTTCAGTTTTTTACCATTTAGTTATGTTGTTAGCTTTAGATTTTTTATAGATGCCCCTTTTCAAGTTGAAGAAATTCTTTTCCTATTTTTCTGAAAATGTTTATAATGAATGGATATTGAACTAATGCTTTTCTGCATGCATTGAGATGATCATGTGGTTTTCTTCTTCTTTAATCTGTTAATATGCTGAATTACATTAATTTATTTTCAAATGTTGAATCAACCTTGCTTTCCTGGGATAAACAACAGTTGGTCATGATCTATTTATTTTTTCCATATTACTGTTTCTTTTTTTCTAGCCTTATTGAGATGTAACTGACATATAACATTGTGTAAGTTTAAAGTGTACAATGTGATGATTTGATATATGTATATATTGTGAAACAATTACCATAATAAGGTTAACTAACACATCTGTCACCTCACAATTAACATTTTTGTGTGTGTGTGGTGAGAACTTTTAAGATCTACTTTCTTAGCAACTTTTAAGTATACAGTACAGTATTGTTAACTTCTCCAGTTTGTACCCTTTAACCCCTTTACCCATTTCTCCCACACCCCTGCCCCGGCAACCACCGATCTGTTTCCTGTCTCCATGAGTTCAGGGTTCTTAGGCTCCCACAGATAAGTGAGATCATACAGTATTTGTGTTTCTGTCTGGCTTACTTCACTTAGCATAGTGCCCTCTAGCTCCATTCATGTTGTCATAAATAGCAGGATTTTCTTCTTTTTTATGGCTGAATAGTATTCCATTGTATGTGTATATACATACATACACATATATATATATATATATACACATTTTTTTCCTTTATCAATTAATCCATTGACAGACGCTTAGGTTATTTCCATGTCTTGGCTTTTGAAAATAATGTTGTAATGAAGCAATCCCACTTCTGGCTATATATTATATATCCAAAGGAAATGAAATTTCTATCTGGAAGAGATCACCTACATCATCACGTTCGTTACAACATTATATGTAATATATATTATTATATTATATATACATATATTATATATATTATATTAATTATATATAATTAATTATTATATATTATATCAATTATATATAATTAATTATTATATATAATATATATTATATTAATTATATATTATATATTATATATTATTATATATATTATAATTATATATAATATATTTATAATTATATAATTTATAATTAATTTATATATATTTATATGTAATTTATATATTTATATATTTATATATAATTTATAATATAATTATATATATAATATAATATATATTATATATATTAATATATATTATATAATATATATTATATATATCCTTTGGATATATAATATATAGCCAGAAGTGGGATTGCTGGATCAATTTTATTTTTAATTTTCTAAGAAACCTCCATATTGTTTCTGCTAGTGGCTTTATCAATTTACATTCCTACCAACAGTGCACAAACGTTCCCATTTCTCTACATCCTTACAGCACTTGTTATCTCTTATCTTTTTGATAACTGCCATTCTAACAGGAGTGAGGGAATATCTCATTGTAGTTTTGATTTGCATTTTCCTGATGATTAGTGAGGTTGAGCACCTTTTCATGTACCTGTTAGCCGTTTCTTTGGAAAAATGTCTATTCAAGTCCTTTGTCTATTTTTTAATTGGATTTTATTATTTATTATTTTTTTGCTGTTGAGTTGTATGGGTTCCTTTTATATTTTGGATTTTAACCCCTAATTAGATTTGTGATTTGCAAATATTTTCTCCCATTCCTTACGTTGCCTTTTAATTTCGTTGATTATTTCTTTTGCTGTGCAGAAGCTTTTTAGTTTGATGTAGTCCCATTTGTTGATTTTTGCTTTTGTTGCTTGTGCTTTTGGCATCAGATCCAAAAAGTCATCACCAAGAATGATGTCAAGGCAATGTCACTTTTCTCTTGCTGCTTTCTAAGTTCTCTCTTTGTCTTTGACTTTTGTCAATTTAATTATAATGTGTCTCAGTGTAGCCCTTTTCGGGTTCAACCCATTTGTGGTCCTGTGAGCCTCATGAGTCTGAATGTTCATTTCTCGCCCAAAGTTTGGTAAAGGGACATTATTTCTTTAAATAGACTTTCTGTCCCTTTCTCTTTCTCTTCTCCTTCTGAGATTCTGACATGCATATATGGTTTCTCTTGTTGTCCTCTAAGGCCCATAAGCTATCTTCACTCTTTTTCATTTTGTTCTTTTTGCTCCTCTGACAGATAATTTCAGATGATCTGTCTTTGAGTTCACTGAGTCTTTCTTCTGCGTGATTGATCTGTTATTGAAGCTCTCTATTGAACTCTTGAGTTGGGTCAGTGTATTCTTCAGTTCCAGGATTTCTGTTTGTTTTTTTTAGTGGTTTCTATTTCTTTGTTGAACTTCTAATTTTGTTCATGCATTGTTTTCCTGATTTTATTTAGC